>NC_092861.1:107614926-107624469 GCF_032062135.1 Pyxicephalus adspersus
TTTATATTCATTATATCTACTAGACACCTATTCGGACATATTTCTGTAAGTTACAGGTCTACAATTTAAAAAAAAAAATTTCATGAAAACCTGTAACGCTTTTGGTACAGAAATCTAGACATCAGTGTAACGCCCAGGTGGTTAATACTTCTTTTTTATTGTAAATCATAATGCATGCTACTAGTACAATATAAATGTAAGAATTGTTTTGCTAACTATCCCTGTGACGCGTGATACCATGTTACATACCAGTGCAGTCAGTTCCCTGTTCATTGGCCATGTATCCTGATTGACAAATACATAGAAAGCTTCCATCTGTATTTTCACAGCGCCCTTGTGAGCAGAGACTGCGGTCCCGAGTGCATTCATCGATATCTTAACACAAGAACATATCGTAGATCATTTAATAAGAGAAATACATCAACACATTTTGGCAGATTCTCATTTATAGAGGACGATATGTTCCTTGGCACACTATGTGAAATGACAAAGTGAAACTATCAAGGGGGAGAATACAAAGGCTGTCATTGCTTACCTTGGAACTAATGTAATTAGTTTAAATACCTGAGCCACTGACCCAGAAAAAGTATGCAGACCAGAAAAGGTACTTAAAGAAATGGAGTCTGCATAGTGATTTCAGGTCAGTGCTTTCAAGTATGGATGCAAGAAGAGCAATAAAACGGACAAAAAATCTACATTTTTAAAATGAGAACAGTAATTGTAACTGTTTCTTCTTTTATGACTGGTTTCCTAATGTTAATAGGTAGGTGTACTGTTTATGGTATTGCAGTGGAAATGTAATGATGTTCTAAACTAACATGTTTACAAGATTTACTATTATTTATTTGTATTTATATAGCGCTGAAATATTACACAGAGCAATACAAAGTCCACAGTTACATTACTAACTGTCTTTCAACGGAGCTCACAACCTAATGTCCCTGTGTCATTACCAAAGTCTGTGTCCAGTTTTTGAGGGGAAGTCAATTAACCTAACTGCAACAGTTTTTGGGATGTAGAAGGAAACAGGAGTGCCCAGAGGAAACCCATACACCAACACAGGGAGAACGTACAAAATCTTGGATGAGATTTGAACCTAGGAACCAGTGCTGCAAAGGCAAGAGTGCTAGCCAATCAGCCAACCATGCACCCCCCCCCCCAAAAAAAAAGCAATATCTTTACCAACATTATAAAATATATGAATGACATAATAGTCTATAGTGGTAGTGGTCAACCCAAAGATCTCAGATGTAGCTCCTGACATCACTAAAGGTTTGCACAAAACAACTGAAGCAGGTGAAATGCAGGTTAACTGCCACAGGAATTATTCCTCTGTGAGGTCAAAACCATGTTGCATTTGCACATGAAAGCCCACTGACATAGGCCCAAAGAACTAAGATCAAATATCAGGAAAGGTAATTATATATATATTTACTTTATTGCTTTTTTTTTTTCTGTGCATCGTTTCCCTGCGATAAAGGTATGCCTCTGTACAAGATCAGTAGGAATGCACAGCTAGTATGTGTAATTATTTTCAAGTTTCCTGTATCAGTGATCACATTCAAGCCTCCAAAGTCAATTTACATCTGAAAAGTGGTTGTGAGGCACTCCTTGGCATTAGAATATTATAGCTCGTAAAATACAGTTTAAAAAGTAGTGATTCTTGACAGGCCTTACCCACACATTTGGTCTGATTATCATTTTGCTTATACCCTTCATGGCAGAGGCACATGTATCCAATTGGGAGGTTGACACAAAAGCCTTCCCCGCAGATATCAGGATCCACCATGCACTCATTGACTTCTGCAAAATTAAAAAAAAAAAGTTACATCTTCTTTTTATTTAATACATTATTCATGCACTTGACAACAGTTCATGCACTTGACTTGACTATTATATATGCACTTGACAACAGTGAGTTAGCACTCTTTAGATAGAAACGGGATTGACTATTCAGTTAGTTTTTAGTTTCTGCATATTTTGTTATAAGAGGCATCTGTCTGTATGTTATGTTTAGATGTATTAAATAACTGCTGAAGTAACACAGCCAAAAAGAGCACATTTAGTTAGAAGGCTAACTAAGATGACTCAGCAAAACACAAAAAAAAAAGATTATGAGCCATAGAATGTTATGGGTCTATAGGGATTTCTTCACACTTCTCAAAACTAGTCCATGTCATCCAAAATAGTCCAGGAAAATTACATATAGCTGTGGCACCCATTGCTGCATCTGCCACAATCATTACGCAAGTCTGGATTTCAAAGAAAGAAAAATAAAGAAAATGTGTTTTACATGAAACCCAACATCAAAAGGGTGTTGTACTTTCTTGAATACATGAAAATGTATTAAGATGCTGGAACTGCTTTATGAAGTTTGCCAGTAGAAGACAATACTGGTTCTAGCTTAGAAATCCTAAAACTACAAGTATAATCAAATAGTAATTTTTCTCTAGAACGCCAGCAGGGCCCTCCTCACTGACACTGTCTAGAAGCCTGGTAAGTCCTTTACAAGCATGGACCTACAGCAGCTCATCTGAGAGTGCAACTTCACCAGCCACTCACTATTGCAAACAGAACCTGAAATGAGATCTCCTACTACTGGCTGCCTGAATCTAAATACATTATTTAATGCTAAATCAACAAGAGTAAATAGTAAAAGATGTTCTCTCCCATTTACAACACTTAGCAGCCAGTGAAGTTACAGTACTGGGTGAGCTTCTGCAGGTCCACCTTGCCAGGTGTTTTGGGGCTCTTGATGTTAAGGTTGAAAGATAGGACCAAAAATCTGGGTACTCTCCTGTAAAGGGGTGAGTCTGAGAGCTCCTGAGGTAAAGAAGCATGTTCTGCACTGGGGTCCATAGATCTAGAAAACCACTGGTGGTGGTGCAGAATTACAGCAAAGGTTGGGTCAGGTCCATATTTTGCATGATAAGGTCTGTAGATGCATCAGTTTTTATTTAGGTTTTATGAACAGGAAAATATGAATAGGAAAAAAAGCCTTTAAAGCTAGGTCCCAGGTTCTATCTCGTCCAGGACACTATCTGCATGGAGAATGCATGCTCTCCCCATGTTTGCGTGGCATTCCTCTGACACAATATTTCCTCCCACATTCCATAAACATGCAGTTACAATAATTAGCTTCGCCAAAAGTTGGCCTTAGACTGTGTTAATGGCATATGATTATAGTGGTACATTAGATTGTGAGCCAGGGGATAGCTAAATTGAAATGACTACGGACTTTGTAAAGTGCTGCGTAATATATTGGCGCTATGTAAATACTGGATAATAATATTCACTTACCTGTAACTTGAGTTGGAGCAATAACTTGACTAGCACTTGACTTTGACACATCTGGAGCTATTTCTACAGGAACAGGTGGGGATGATTTCTCAACAACAGCTGCAAAGCAAAAAAAAACATTACAATAAAAAAACAAACACCTTTATATCTAGGGTGGATTATTGTTACTTAAAAAACTTAGCAGTTGACTTCTTGTTTGCACATCATTGTACATATTAGTCACCTGTGAATTCATGTGAATTTCTTGGTTCTCCCTTTTCAATATTTACTAACTTGAAACAAGCATGCATCAGGTAAAACCAGAGAGAATTTCTAATTTTTCTAGGTCAGTGACCTAAAAAGCATAAATGATCACCATAACAGCCCAAAACCATGACTGGGCTGTCAATATTCCTGGGTAAACTCTCTTTGGTAAAGACAGAGTCAAATGAAAGGGTGGTGGTATCTGTCTGTATATGAGAAGTGATCTAAAAGTGAATGTGAAAGAAGAAATTGCGTATGGAACAAGCGATGAGGTTGAGGCATTATGGGTGGAGTTGAATGTGGGGTTGAATAACACACAAATAAGTATGTGCAAAAATGTGCAAAACTTCAAAATGAAAGACTGATTGCAAAGAAAAGTAAGGCAAACCCTCCAAAATTTTTCAAATATATTAATAGCAAAATGTCTTAGAGAGTTTGATAAAGAGCCACATAGAGGAGTTTCTGCTGGAAAATAATATTATATGTGATAGTCAGCATGGCTTCAAGAAAGACAGAAGTTGTCAAACAAATTTACTCTCTTTTTATGAGGAAGTAAGTAACAGGCAGACAGTGGAATAGCAGTTGATATAGTGTACTTGGACTTTGCTAAAGCATTTGACACTGTACCCCACAGACGGTTATTATGCAAGTTGGGGTCGATAGGTTTAGAAAAGTCAATCTGTAAATGGATAGAAAACTGTCTTAAAGATGGCATCCAGAGAGTTGTAGTTAATGATTCAAGCTCTGAATGGTCTAAGGTTATTAGTGGTGTACCCCAGGGTTCAGTGTTGGGACCCTTACTGTTTAACATCTTTATAAATGATATAGAGTTTGGGATTAAAAGTACCATTTCTGTGTTTGCAGATGACACCAAATTGTGTAATGGAATTAAGTACACACAGGATGTCTATAATCTACAAACAGACCTGGATGTCCTGTTTGATTGGGCAGCCAAGTCGCAAATGACATTTATTATAGATAAATGTAAATTTATGCACTTGGGAGCTAACAACATGCATGCTTCATACTGTCTAGGGGGAATACATTCGGGGGAGTCAGAAATGGAAAAAGATCTGGGGGTTCTGGTAGATCATAGACTTAATAACAGCATGCAATGCCAAGCTGCAATATTTAAAGCTAGTAAATTACTTTGTTATATTAAAAAAGGAATAGACTGCAGAGATGGAGACATATTCCTGCCCCTGTACAAAGCATTGGTCAGGCCACATCTGGAATATGCAGTTTTGGTCACCAGTTCACAAAAAGGACATTGTGGAATTGGAGAGAGTGCAGAGAAAGGTAACTAAATTAATAAAAGGAATGGAGGAGCTCAGCTATGAGGAGAGATTAGCTGAACTGAATCTATTCTCCCTTGAGAAGAGACGTTTAAGGGGGGATATGATCACCCTGTATAAATATATAAACGGTCCATATAGAGAACTATCTTCCCCATTATTCACTTTGAGATCATTACAAAGAACAAGAGGGCACTCTTTGCGTCTGGAGGAAAAGAAGTTTAAGCTGTGGATAAGGAAGGGATGCTGATTTCGTAGCCATTGAGCAAGAAAGTGACCCAGAAGAATCTGGGTTCCACATAAGCCCATGAATTGTGGCAGAGGTGCAAGACTCACAAGAATGGCTAAGTAGAATTTTGTAGGGAAAGTGTTTTACATACATGTATTTTGAATGTGCATCTATGTTATCTGTTTGGCACAAGCCCTTGCAATTATACTTTACCAGGATACTGAGGATCTAAGTTTATTGTTGAAATTCCAGGTGACAGCTGAGGTTGCCCCTGGTCTACTGGCCGTCTGACATCTCCTGTTTCAAAGTACTTAAAAAACATAAAAAAAAAAAAAAAAAATAAGTACAGAACCAAATTATGTTGTACAGACTTGTTGAACTTGATATCCTGGATCTACTCTGTTTATATGGTATGTCTATTGCAAAGAGTTATAGTAAACCTAAGGCCATTAAAAAGGAATACATAAAATAGTTTCAAAATTATGACATTAAAAATGAGTTTATAGATAAAGGGCCCCTTCCAATTTGTATGTGATTTTAGGCAGCAGCATTAGGGTAAGCTGCGTTGTAGCCCATTCAATTTAAATAAGCCCACAAGTCATTTTCAGAAATGTAGTACACCACAAAAGTATAACGGTATGCATTTTGTGGTGTTCTGCAAGACACCTATATTGCAGTAATGTGAAGTAAAACACATACTTATTAAGAGATAACAAAAGTTTTCTTGCCTTAATATGGAACAGTTGTAGGAGTTTTTGAAACCTTATTAACTTCATAACCATGTGTAGATCAGTTTAAATATTCACACACCAACTAATTTAAAGCCATCATAATAATTTGCTAGGGCACTTAATTGTATTGACCTGTTATACTACTTTACAATTACAATAATTTATTGTTTACCCAAACTGGTTTCAAATTTTAACTAGCAGTTAATAAAATAAAATACAGATACTCAATTAGCAATCAAGTAATCATCAGAATAATTGCCTAAATCAAGGAATAGTATTGGAAACAAAATATACTAGTGTTCAAGAACATTACCTGATCTGTTGTAGTAACATCTGCGAAGAGACATAAAAATAAACTATAGTTAGTAAACACAACACCAAAATACAATGCAAAACACCTAAATTACCAAAATATGCAATAACAACCTAATACTAAAAAACATAAAATGTCAAAAAACACAATACCTAAATATAAAACAAAAATACCTAAATTACTAACAAACCATATCCATTATATATATATTTATATATATTTTCAATGCAAAAAATACAAAAGAAAGCTACTTCAGTCCCACAGACTAAAAGAATGCCAAGATAGGTGCTTCCTTTTGGCATTTTCAATATAATTGTGAAATTGTTTAAATAAACAATTGTTCATTTTCTCACCTTCACTTCCAATTTGATCTGGAATGTTTCTCTGTGGAAAAGATAAGGCTTCTACTGGTTCTTCTTTTGTTATGACTGGTTGGAGTGTTGTCCTGACTGGAGGCTGCACAGTATATGGTCTAACGTGTGCTGGTCCTCGAAGCACAGGGACTGTGTAGCCCATTCCACCTGGACAAATTTCCTTAAAAGCAGCTTTAGCAAAGAGAAAAGGGTATACAGTATATTATTACTATGCAGTACCAAAGATTTTGAGAAGGTACTAAGAGTGCTCCTTAATATTAGTTGTAATACAATGTGTATATCATTATCTCCTTTTCCTTGTGTGTGGTTCAGCAGGAGCCCTCTTAGTTCATTATTTATTCATATTTTAGTATATAGTTAGATGTATCAAGTATGCCAGTTGCATCATCATTGTCAAATGGCAAATGCAAGAACTATCATAAAGGAAATATTACATAGGTGATGTAATTCATAGAAATCATATTCTGTAAATCTGAAGAACACGTATATCGATGGAAAATCAAATATCCAGCCCAAGGTGATGCTTAACTAATAGAATGTTTTCAAATATGGTCTCAAAACAGCATTACATACTCTTTTGAAGTATGAAAAAACACTGGTCAATATTGTGAGGTATAAGGCACCTAAAATATCCAGGAATTGCTTTCCATGAGTATCAACAACCACAAGAACCCCCACCACCACAAACCCTTTCACATTTTTTAACAAAGCAAATTTTGTTCTGGAAATGGTTCTTTCCTTACAGAGCACTAGAGAAATGTAAGAAATTGTCCAAGCAATTGTAGATTGATGTAAAGAAATGAGGCAGGATGACTTGTGGTATACACTGAATAGCATGCAATTAGCAGTAATTAGAACCTGTTCTTGCTGTGTTTTACTTTACCAAGGGGTTTCATCATCATTTCCCCATTACAGAAGCTGGAATGTAAACTAAACAGGCTGTAATTCATCACTTAGTCCACTGTATACAATAATTTAAATATATTTCTTATACTTTTAGCAACTATTTTACAAGCATGGGTGTAAATTTCCTCAGGCCCATTAGGGGAATGCTATGAAAATAATAATGTCATATAACGTCTTAGGAAATTGGTATATTTTGAAAATACGGTAAAAAAAATAATCTTGAATAAAACTAAATATATAATTGAAGTAAACATACCTCCATCTTTTGTTTTACACTTGCCACAAAAATCATTGCCACACATCATTGCCACAAAAAGGATAAGCAGTATACAGACAGAACTTTTAACTGTTAAAATACATGAGCAGGATGTTTATGTAATAGATGGCCATGGTATTCTAAAAAAAACTTCCTCCAATGGAAAATCACAATATTGTTTAAGACATTTGAAGTGTTGATCTAACCAGCATGAATTTCAGAATTGATTGTGTTTGCTTAGTTAAAAATTCTGTCTATATGCAGTTATTTTTCATTTTCTGAACAATTAAACCTAATTAAAGCAGTACAATACAATACTGTATTATATCCAAATATTTCTGGTATATTGTATAAAATGAACATGCTATTTTGTTCTACTTAAGGAAAAAACACTTCCTTTTCTTTCATAGAAAGTAGCATTTTATGATGCCCTATTGTGCTAACTACCAAGAACTATGTAAAAAAACTTTAAAGTTTCTTCCTGTGCATGGATACTTTGAACTGGGTTTACATTTTAGCTGCAGTGATGCATGAAAGCATGAAAGCTTTGCTCTTAGTAAGTTCTGTTCTCAGTATGAGATGATGAAAGAGATAGGCAAAGACACACTGGGTTTGATTTACTGAGTTTACTGAAGGAATAGCAAATGTTATTTAGCAAATCGAACGCTCATTTAGCTTAGGGAATATGGTAAATTGCCATGAGCAACAAAAAATAATTTTTACCTGCATGTGATTTTGCCTAATTTAGTACCATAAATTAATATTCACATTTGCAATGTTCCAGATAGATTAAGTGCTGAATCGACTTGTATGCTAGAATGCATCTTTTTAATGTAAGGATTTAAAGAATACAGGTTGTGATGTCAAGATGAAGATAAAAAAAGCAATAGATATGACCAAAACAATGAAAAAGTGAAGACAATCATGCCACAATGAGTATTATTGCTATTCTGTCTCCTTTCCATAAAAATAATGGTTTATGCCTAGTAAGGTTGGTATAAAGTATTTGCATAACATTTTTGGTAAAAGTGGGTTTGGTTATTTTTACCTGTGAGGAAACACAGCAAACATAAAAGAAACTCATACAAGAGTTTTAAAAACAAGCAAAACAGACATGTACATGACAAATGCAGCATTCTTGGACTTACCAGTTCCAAGTACAGGGCACTTTTCACAGTTGGGTCCCCAGGCTTTTCCCACACTGCAACAGCAGAGCTGCCTAGTGAGCTGAACAGACAAAGGATGCATGCACTGCTTTGTAGTGCTAACAAGACGGTAACATGGCCCTTTCTCCTCAGACACCATAGGATTTTCAGCTGTTGGAAGAAAAATTGATAACAATTTAAGGATTTTAAAGAATTCATTCATTTCACAGATTTTGAACAACTTTAGATTATATATTGGGATGCTACATAATCAGGGAAATGTGATAAGTGAATTGCCAGTTCACTCACTTGTTAAAGGCAGCCAATGACCCTAATGCCAAGGCTAAATCTCCATTTTTTGTACTATATTTTTATTCTAAATCATTACAAATAAAACTGGTATACACATGCCCTGTAAAAAAAAATAATAATTAATAAAGGATTAAAGTGTATGGTAATTTCCCCTTCCTCAAAATATTGGACATATGATGGACAAATAATAAACAAGTAGAACTCATTGTTTGCACTGGTTTGATTGCCCATGGCCACAAAATTTAACTTAAGCCACCCTTATGCAGTCAATAAGAAAAACAATGTAAATCAAAAATTTTATCCCCTCTTAAACCCAGTTTAATTTGCAGCCTTCCCTAATATTGGAAAATAATGTAAACAATCAATGTCAGAGAGAATTAGAAATAGATAGGAAGGGCATTTTTCATAGTTAGGTCTCCAGGCTTTGACCACACAATGG
>NC_092861.1:107625830-107629881 GCF_032062135.1 Pyxicephalus adspersus
AAATCATTAGATTATTTGAAATGCAGAAATGACTGCGGGTGGTACTTGATTTTGGTAAAAAAAAACACTGCAAAATAAACTACAAAATTGGCAAGTGTGTAATTAGGATCTAGGATTAAATATATCAGCATTGGTTGTTTTAGTTCTTTTTGCATGTTTGCAAAGCAATTTGGAAGGTTTAGGAATACCAAGACTTTTTATTTGCAATTTGAAACTGACACAGCAGTGTTCATTTGTCCCTCTAAGTTTGCCAGGACATTCTTTGTTTTAACATTTGGTAAAATCATGACTTTTTCTGCAGAATCTGAACTGCTTATAGTCTTCATACAAGTCAAAATGAATATAACCGCCCCAAAAAAGCAACTTAGTAGCATCTCAAAAGCATAGGAAATATGCCAAGTTGCAAAACATTGCTTCTGAGTCTAAAGACCATTTACACAAATTCCAATGTAATACTAGTAAAGTAACTGTGTTTTACCTAGCTTGAGAAATGTGCATTGCTAGTATTCCTTTTATTATTACTATTATTATTTTTGTTATTAATTTAACAAAAATAATTATTATTACTACAGATTTGCTTTATTGACTTCACTTTGCAGAGTGATCGCTCTCAAATAAATCAGCTCTATTGTGTCCTATAGGCTACATCCAAGATCACAAAAACAGTCACGGCAATTACACAGCAGATGGCAACGTTTATCAACATGTGTCGAAAAAACAGTTGTAAGTAATGGATCAAAAAAATTAGTTGTTCATTTTTCTAGGATTTTTCTAACCACTTCTTCTAAATCTCAGTGCTTCCTCACCTGCAAGCAGCAGTGTTAAGCTCATTTTACTTTCACTTCCTGTTCCTATCAGCATGATTCAAGTCAGAACTGATTTACTCCTTGTGCTGCTTTTTCCTTTCATATTTCAACCCTGTTTAACAGGAAGTTTACAAGGAAGTATAGGAGGCTGGTAAGTAGTTACCTAAATAACATGTGTCAAAATACAGATAATAATGTAAATGATTGCGGAGCAGCATTTTTTTGTGTATCTGCCTAGAATTCAGCTGTAAAGCAAAATAATACAACCACCATAAAATAGTAATTAGGAAAAATACTAAATGGTATTTTTAATAATGTGTTATTCTATTAACCCTAATATTTTTAAACCTTGAAACTTGCACTAATTTCAGTACTAGCATTATTTTTTAAATATAACTGATGCCTCAAACATGCACCTATGTGTTAGTGATATAGGCTACCTATGTTCTTAAACTATCAATCAAATGAAAATGAGTTTCGCTCTGAACAGAAAAAGTAAGCAGCAATTCCACTGCATAAATCCTCTTTATAGCATGCCAAATATATCTCCTAAAAATGTGGTATGCAGAGTAAATGTCTCCACTTCTCTCCAGAGAGGCCATCATCATGTCTCTTTGACATTTTATCTGTTGTAGCCAAGTAGAAAGCACTCAACAAGCCAAAATAAACAGGAATGGTGACTAAAAATTACCCTGTCTAGGGTCATTATATATAGCAAAGTGGTATGCATGGGATGCAAAATATTGCCTTAAGTAGACAGAGAATAGTACTCCTACACATGGTCTGAATATAGAAATGCCTTCAGTCAAATCCAAAGCAATGCTAGGGACATATGAATGAGAGAGGGACACACATTTTTTCATCTATTATAGAACTATCTATTTATAAACCTCTGATTAACAAAATTAGCTGTCCATATATTGTATATGTATATATATTATATAATTTATATATGGCTCAATTATATTTGATTCATTTTCAATGGATTGTGGAGGGATTAGAACACTTGTCAGGCTTTTATTGGTGTCTGTGTTCCTGCTGGGAATAATCTCCATAATTTTTTATGGAGAAATCATAAGCTACAAAATGGGACATACTGAGGATGATTTACTAAAGAAAATTTTGGCTGTCCACTTACCAAGGTTTATCACTTTGCAAAGGGATAATTCACTTAGCCTAGTGAATGTTGTGATAATTCACTTGGCAAAGAATACCTAATCATGTGCAAGAAAAAAACAAATAACAGGATTTTTCTTTTTTTGTTTTTTTGTTGTTAGCGGTGCTTCCTCCCATTTACTATGTTTAGTAAAATATCCCTCACCAAGGGATATTCAGTTTTGTGTGTGTGCAGAAAAGAAAGGCAGTAATACTCCATGCAATCCAAATGTTAATTAAAACATTGCATTTTAAATCTTTACAAACTGCCCTACAAATACATATCACAGTCAAAATAAAACATAAATACCTATTTAAAACACTTATGTGTATGTCTGTTCTACAAGAATCCTATTCTTTAGCTGTCAGGTGTTGAAAGTAAAAGTATACTAAAAAATGTTCCTGCATGAAATATCTGGAACGAAGAAAGCTATATGATTCAAAGTTTATGAGAAAATTGGGGTTTAAACTGTCTTCTGTTTCTCTATATGAACATGAGCCAACCTATTCATGTCTACAATTATAAAATACAAAATACAATGCCCAGTCCCCATGTAACATATATCTAAGTACAGAGAAATAAGGCAAAAAAAGGGATCAGAAACAGTGAACTTGCCAAGTTAGAATGTGCAAATTACTGTCATTGACTGAGTACACAGAATTTTACTTTGGTTTCTTGCCACATAACTCTTTTTACAAAACAATAGCACTACATTTGCCAAAATATAGCACTTATTGTACCTTCAATAAATCTAGCTTGCCTATTAAAACTGTATATGAAATCTAGAAAATGCATTCAAATCCAAATCTAAAACAGATGGTGACAGGAACTACCTGTCAGTGCATAAAGTAGACTGAACTGAATACATTTTGGGGTGAGGTATCTGCAACATTAAAAGATCACATTTCATAGCATTATGACAAAAATGTACATTTAAATTGTAAATCATGTAGACATTGTCAAGATGATCTGCTGATGTTCAAAACAGCATGGCATTGTTGTAGGTGCCAAGCAGGCTGGCCTGAGTATTTCAAAAATTGGTAATCTGCTGTTTTATTCATCTCTGGGTAAAAAGGGGGTTCAGCCCAGTGCTAGCAAGGTGTACATAACAAAGTGTAAGTATATTATATATACTTACTTAGTATATACTTACACCTCACTCCCCTTAAGGGTCCCCCCACCAGTCTGGCTATTATAATTTTATTCAATTTGCCTGTATTAACTGCTGGCTGGCTAATCAGACTCTGAGTGCCAGCAGGCACTCCAGTTCAGGGAAGCAGTAGTCAAATCGTTAATGTGACAGAAATGTCTATGGCAGCCCTACAGACAGGCACTTTCCATCACACTTTCTATTTCCCTTGCTTCCTCTAGGCAAAAGCCATCTCATGAGGCACCCTGATTGGGTTAACCTTTAACCAGGCATCCTCAGTAAGCCTTTAGACATCCCCCCATAAACATTTTCAGTACCATCAAAGTTTTGTGGAGTATTCCAGTTTGGTATGCTCAAGATTGGATGGAACAGTAAGGAAAAGATATTTTTTATTATCAGCTAAATTGTTCAGTAATTTACTAGGTTTTACAGCTTAGTAGAAGATACAAAGTGAGGCGTTCTCTCTGTTTTTACTTACCGACACAAGAGGAGTATGTAGGATCTGGAACAAACCCTTGTTTGCAGGTGCACCTATAGCTGCCCATGGTATTTAAACAGTCCCCGTTTGGACAAATACCCTGCATGTAGCATTCATTAATATCTGTATTTAAAAAAAAAAAAAAAAAAGGTAAACAAAATTAAGCATTATAAAGTAGGTTTACCAACATTTTTTCAATATGGCAACAACAATATAACATTCAGATAAATAGATCATATTTATCTATTTATCGTTTCATGTGATAACATAGTAATGACATTAAATGAAGTAGTTTGTATACAGTAATTCATTTGACAATGCATACTTTACTCTAATAAATTATGGTGCAATACCATGCATTTTGTGGCCAATTTGTTAAAAGATGTACACATTAAAATATATTCATTTTTAAGAAACGAGAGAGAAAAGAGCAGGGTTATTTTGCACAGTGAAAATTTGTA
>NC_092861.1:107631693-107706471 GCF_032062135.1 Pyxicephalus adspersus
CTGGTTTAAATGTGTCATTTAAAAAATCATTCTTAAGGAAAAAAAAACATTCAGATGAGCTACATACACTGGACAATTTTTCCACTGTACCCTAACACAAAAAAACTTAACACAAAGCCTTTCTTTCTCTGTTTTTCTTTCTAAATATAAAGGATATCTAGAGGATATGCTGTCAATAAACTCATATAAGCAATTTTAATGTTGCAAGAAAAAAAAATATCACTTTCATCCAATTTGCTGTAAAATAACAAGTATCTCAGGCACACCCTAGATAGATTTCCTAGAATATTATGTATATAAACAATGCACAAAATAAAATATAAGTTTACCAGGCTGATTTGAAATGATAATTTATATTTTTTGAAAGCTTTAGGAAATCACTGTGCCTGCTCTTTCAGTTTTTTTAGGTGTGTTTTCTTTTTAAACTGTTGAATTTTGGACGAGCTCATAATATTCATAATGGGTTTTATTGTAGGTGAAGATGGAATGTATTAGTGGTTTAATCCAGAACTGTAATAGAAGGATTTATCATTGGTTGTTAAATGTGTTCCTAAAGGGGATTTAAAGCTAAAATTGAAAAAATTATTTGCTTCTGATCCTTTGGTGAATACTTGCATCCTGCTCTACAATTCCCCCAAGTCCATAACTTTAGAGATTCTAACACTCTTATCTGCAAAAAGAAAATGTAATGTATTACCATTTAGCTATTCTGGTTCTTTGATGTTTCGTTATTAGCCAGTGTTTATATATACATATTACACAGCGATTGTTCATTGTCATATCACTAACTGTCCATCAAAGGGGCTCAAAATCTAATGTCATAGTCATATGTCATTTACGTAGTCTAAGGACAATCTTTGAGGGAAATCCGATTAGGGATTGAGAGGAACCCCACACAAAGACAGGGAGAACAAACAAACTCCTTGCAGATAATATCCTGGCTGAGATACGAACCTGTAACCTAGCACCGCAAAGGCGAAAGTGCTAACCATTGAGCCAAGCATGCTGCCAATATATTTATTGTGTTTAAATGGTAAAACCCTCAGGTAACAGAAGAAATGAAGATCCAAAATTTGTTTCCATGAGGTTGTAAGAATTAGGGACCTTATTGTGCTATGGTTTGCAATAATCTACGACAGATATGAGAGTTCTAGTTAATCTGCATTCAATAGCTTTCCTAGTGGCTAAAATGAGGAATTATTAAACATCAGTTATATGACCTTATTCTCACAATGGCTTAGAGCACATTTCTATTCTTTTTTAACTTTTGTAAAACTGTGGTCTGTCACAGAGAAATACCTGGCCAAAAAGTTCGGCAGATACAGCAAATTTACACAGTTGGTTGTAGTGCCATTCATTCAGTGTTCCTTTAGCATTGCAGTTAAAGAGTGGCAGTAAATACTGGATGTGGCATCTCTTCAGTGGAAGGCCGTACTATTTAAATAATGATTTTCTGACATTAAGAATGTACTGCAGAAAGAAACTGATCCAGAATCCTCTAGTAAAGATTTCTTCTTATATCCTATTACTTTGGCTGGCACCTCTTTGAAGGTTTAAACACCAAGTAACCCCCTGGAACACTGAAGAAATGCTTAAATACCATTGTGAACCTGCCAGCGGTTAATTGGTATTTTTACGAGCTCCTGTTAGTGTGGTGACTGAACAACAAGCAGCTGCTCATGTGAGTGAAGCCCAAGGGAGCTTAAAATTGTTAATGCTGTTTCTGTGCTAAATTAAACAAAATGTCTATCTTTAAATTTGGCTTTTAACAGCTATTGCAATATTTTTTATAACCAATATGTCTATCCCCACTTCTGAACTTCTATTATAGTAGTATACCCTATAGCCAAGATCCTAGGATCCGAAGAAACTGTACATTAGAAACGGACTTTGAAAATGAAAGTAAAAGACACTGTCAAGGAAATATATAGCAAAAAAGCTGCTAAAAAGATCATATCAGGAGTCAAAAACCTAGAAAGAGATACTCTTATCAACATAAGTCCAAATATTGGGGTATTCTCACCTCTAACCCCCGTATCTCTAAATTTGTCCCTCCTACGCCACAAATCACTTTCAGAAGATCTCTACTCTTAAAGGATTCATTAATCTGGAGCCATTATCAGATCGATCTATGTCATCTCACAATAACATCACAAGAACTTACAGATGTGGCAAATGCTCCCAATGTCCTTGGATACAAAAAAACCAAGCCACTATTCTTTTTTTTTAACATTTTTTATTTAAAACTTTCGGGGGTGGGGGTACAGAAAATAAAGGTAGGGGGAAACATGAAAACATATACAACAATATAAAAAAGCATAAATGTGCAAACTTTGCGTCAGGGATTAGAATACTCCAAACCGATTATAATAGACCTATCATGCAAGTCCAAGACTAAACTGACATGGAGAGCTATTCATTAAAAAGGAAAACATATATTAAAGGTATGCTTATGAGTCCAATATAAGATGCGTTCTTTTTTTTTCCAGGGAAAGCAATAGGCCCAGATCTATCTCCCAGGAGAAACCTAGGCATACGGTCAGGGAGTGGGGTCTGTAGGAGGCTGTAGACAGCAGATAAAGCACGTCTGACACCCCCTTCCCCTATGCACAATTGCTCAAAGGGAGTGAGAGGCGTACAGTAAAGTAGGGCCGATGGGAGGGTAGACATGGGAAATTTGCAAGGCTTTCCAGAAATCCAGTTGGAACTCCCCAGAGTCATCTTTCAATTCATCTGCCTGATCTAATAAAATGCAGGGTTCTACACATTCCAGGGGAAAGCAATTCTGTGAACCTCCCATTCTCCATTCTAGGTGGAAAGGACAGATTGCCCAATACAGGAAACAGAGGTGATGGAGAGGGTGAGAGGTGTAGTCTGTTAATGTTCCGTACAGCCAATTCCCATTTGTATCCCAACATGGGGTGGGATTTAAGCTCTGGAAAAGTTGATGTTGGCAACCATGGAAGAAGGTGTACAGGTGTTGAGCAAAAAGTTTGTTCGAGCGAGATCCATTGTTTAGAACACTCATTTCGACACCAATTCAACACATGTGTCAAGTGGGCCGCTAAATAGTAATTAAACGGGTTTGGAATCCCAGAACCTCCTTCTGATTTGGTTTTAATAAGCAGGGATCTGCAGAGTCTTGGGGCTTTATTTCCCCAAAAAGTTTAGAAATAAGAGTTCTAAAAAAGGAACCAGGAACTTTAATGGGCAGTGTTTGGAAGAGATACAAAAATCAGGAGAGAATGTTCATGTTTATAGCATTAATACGTCCTAGCCAGGAAAATGTCAAGTTGTCACATCTCTCTAAGTCACTATTCACAGCAGAGAGCAAAGGGAGATTGTTTCGGTCATAGATCTCAGAGAGTGTTTTAGGGATTTTCCTGCCTAATAATGTAATTGAGTGGGATTCCCATTGAAAAGTGAAGTGGTCATAGTGTATAAGGTTGTGCATAACCTTAATCAGTTTAGAGGCAGGAATTTTCGTAAAGAGCTTGAGGTCCTGGTTAAGAAGGGAAATAGAGCGAAAACTTGTGCACTTTGGCTTCTTTGGGTATCACCATGATGGTGGCCCATACAGATTCCAGAGAGAACTGACCTCCTTCAGTGAGATGGTTATATGCAGCCAGGCCACTATTCAACAAAATGGCCAAGTACACAAAGTGAAATATCATATAAACTGTTCCTCATCAGGCATCATTTATCTGACTCTGTGCTAATGTGGTAGTTTCTAATTGGCAGGACTAAAAAAACGTTCGTAAGAAGAATCTACAAAGATCTATATTCCATCAGCAATGGCAAAATGATGACTCCAATTAGCTTACATGTAGGAATCAAGCATAACTTTAACAAAGAGAATTATTACCTTCTTGGCACTGGACCACATTCAGCCAAATGTCAGAGGTGGGGATTTGGATATAAAACTCTTACAGTTAGAGACAAATTGGATCTTCACACTAAACGCTACAACCCCACCAGGACTCAATGATGTATTCACTTTTAAACCATTTCTAAGGTATATCGCCAACATATTAATATATGACATGGACTTCTTCTGACATAACATTGCATGACAGAAATTCTTCCCACCCATACATGGACAACATTCCCCTAGACATTCCTAGAATCACATGCCCTCTTTTCTCGGTTCTCTATATAATTTTTCTTATAGTCTTCAGAAATAAATTATAGGAATGACCTAACAACAACATAATATCTTGTAAGATAGTTTACTGTACCCAATATGACTATAAAATAAATTAAAATAGTATTTTTCTTCCACAAAGGAGAATGTATACCCTACAACACAACTTTTCTGTCATAAACTATGGAATGAATCAAGGATATTATGAATATAATTATTATATAAAGTAGGCCCAAGATTGTACACCTAAACCTAACTATAAAACTATACATACTAGGATTGACTGTAATCACAAGATTATATATTTTTGATGTCTTCATGTTGATCTTCTGGTACTGCATACATTTTTTGAATACAAAACTATATGTATATTTTTCAACTGAACTGCATATCATAGTGTAACAGTGAGATATTGACTCCCCTGCACTTTTTTGATACAATACTGTATCAATTTATTTGATGTCCTATCCTGATGTGACTTTAAATAGCACTAATTTTTCACAATTGCATCATATCATGCAATCTCAATGTAATCCCAATCACTCACATAAGAATGTTATATCCTATAATAAAATCTCTCTTACTAATATTTATTTATACATATGTAAATTGTGTTTATATATATATATGTATGTTCCTATGCTGTTAGGGTGATTTAAACATTGTTGCCATTAGACCATATTATTTTGTATGCATTAACACACTAAATTATTCTCTTGCTTTTACATGCTCCAACGTAACACTTCAAAAAAAACACTCATACACATATACCCAAACCTATCCATATATTCCAATTACATTATTCTGCTTTACATTCATGGTTCCTCAACACACACACACATATCCCACACACCATAACCAATCAGTTTACATAGTCAATCAATTTAATTTCACACATACCATTGATTAATAAAAAAAACACATCACCATACATTTTCAAAATATTCTTCAATTCATTTTCGCTTTAAACACATAACAATATTATGTTACTATTATTATTAGTGTTTCTTCTTTTCTTCCCTTTCTATTACCTCCCCTTCTCCTTCTTCAAGTTTTCCCTCTCTCATGTACCATACACTACTTGCATGTCATGTCTCTTTTCCCTCCTTCTGTTCTCCCCCTCCCTCCCCCCTGGTTTATGTAGGACAGAAGCATTGGCGCATACCAGTGATCTTTGCTAGGCTAATGTCTAAGCACTGGGTGCCCTGGCTTAAGCCTACCCATACCCCCCGTTTGGGCATCGGCTGTTACACACAAATGCGCATAACACAGTAAAGGACACGGGCTTCCTGCCATAAAAGACGGGAATTCCACATGCCAGCCCCTCTATCTATGATACCAGTAACCTGAAGCCATATTCATTCTTTCTTACCAAGTACGTAGCTAATAATGAGACCTTATTAAACTATAAAGTAAGTATATATTTCTCATTTAATTGAATGTTGAACCTCTAGCTTCAACTTTAATTTTCAGATGATGAATACAACTAATTTATAGCCAAAACCTTCTATCTTTTGGATCTGTCCATTGCAAGTGACTTCTTATAGCACCAGACTGAACTCTTGACCCTCTGGACATAAATCTTTTTTTTAAATAACTCTATGTCTTCTTGTAAGAAAATATATACTTATAATAACCCCCATGCCATATATTTCCATTTAGGAAAAAGCATCCTGTGTGTTCACTGCTCTCTTTGTGTTAGGAACAACAATCATTATCAGTGATCCCCTGCTAATGTGAGTTTTAATTTTCTTATATATATCTTCACATATAGAAAACATCAAACACCTATACAATGCTTCATCAAACACACACACAATGTACCTGTACAGATAGGAAACACCAAATAGTCATACAGTGTCATTGCACTAATACACTAATTTTAACCTCCTGAGCGTTACACTGAGGTCTAGATTTCTGTACCAAAAGTGATCCATTGTTTTTCATGAATTTTTTTTTTTAAATTGTAGACCTGTAACTTACAGAAATATGTCCGAACAGAAGGTCGGGCTTAACGGCAAGGAGTTTAAGTTTCTTTGTCCAAAATACATATCAATCATATGTCACTTATCTTATATTCCAAGAAGTCACTGTATTCTAGTTAGCATGCAAATTGTAAAAACATGTAAAATTGATATACTTATGTATGTACACAGTAATTTACTTATCTATGTACTTACTGTCTTTCTACTGTTACTATTTCATCAACTAGTAAGTCTGAAAGTTCCCTGAGGAAGCCTGTCAGTAAAATGCTTTGGGAGCAGAGACAACCGCGTTTTATGGGATTACTTTCAATATTTGTAAGTATTACAGCCAAGGGCCACTATTGTCTGCACTAATACTTGATACCATATGTACCTTGTAATTTTTATATTGAATGGTAGATAACATAAGTAAAACCAACTCAATGTTATGCCGAAAAAGCCCCACCTTAAATATCTTCTTACTTTCTACCTGAAATAGGTTAAACTTTTGTGAAGCATCCAGAGAGGATTTTATTCAGGAGGATGAAATAAAGCTGCTATTAAGATCTTGAAAAAATTAAATGTCTCTGGGGGCCACTTTCTTTGCTAAACGTGTCCTAGAGTCTTTTCCACCTCCACCTATTTTCAGTTCAGATGAAGTACATATATGTGTGCTTACATACTCACAAATGGAATTTTATTCAATCAAAAAGAAATCCCTAAACTATGTGCATGAGTAATATTGTAGGTATGGCATAAATGCACAGAAATTGTTCAGCAATGGCAACTCATATTTCTCTGACACATAGCTGTATATAAGCAGTGAGGTTAGGACTTTAATCAGGATCCTTTTAGTAAAATATCTCCATTTGATAAAAATAAATCTTCATTAGGCATAGTAGAGAGAACATGAATAAATATTTTTCCAAGGAATGCAGAAGAGAGAGGAAATGAGGCACTGAGTTACAGTAACTCCGAAACAGTGACAAACAGTGAAAGTTTTAAAATCAAAAGGATCAGCATAATACCCATGAAACAAAAATTTTCAGAAAAGGAGGTCAGCAGGACCAAAAAATTAGGGCTACAGTTTTGGCTGGATAAAAAAATATTTTTGAATAATTATATTTTGAATAATGTTTAAGACTTCTCAGTATTTTGCTTGTTTGTAAATTGACCAAAAAGGCTGTCAGAGATTAACCATCCAGCAGCTTTTTATGCAAGGTTAAAAAGTAACTGAACTGCTTATTCGAAAACTTAATAACAAAAATTCCTCCTTTTACTAGAATGAATAGATAAAGACTAAAGACAACATTTTATTAATTCAGAAAGGCAAAAGTGTATGAGATGCCCCAGCAATCACTTATGAGTCATATTTTATAGGTCATTCATAGATGTACAAAGTAGTGCAGATAACAAATTTTTAGTAAAATAAGCACCCTTTTGTATTTCATGCTTCTCTGTTTTTTCTTCGGATGTACTGGTGTGAACAATTTATTAATTCACCAGAAGGGTCCGTGACCCCTTGTTTTACATGACAAAATCATTCATGTAAAAAAAGTCAAAAAAACTCAGGCACACAGATAAAAGCCTAAAAAGGACTGCAAGCCTTTGGGGGTATATATGTAGATGCTTTTAATGTACATTTTAAATGTGTTAGGAAGTACTTGTTTCACCGTCTGGAGATTTATGTTTGAGACTAGGGGCCTGATTTTTTAAAGCTCTCCAAGGCTGGAGAAAATCTACTTTCATCCGTGAACTTGAGTGAACCAACAAACCTGAAATGGATTTGGTCCAGAATTGAAAACTTTTGCTAGCAAATATCAAAACCTTGGAGAGCTTTAATAAATCAGGGCCTAGGACCTAATCTTCTGGGCTCATTTAGATAAGCTCTCAGTAACACTAAACGTCTATACACTGAGCCTGTAATAGAAGCTCACGGGCTGGCAGGGAGGAAAACAGAGCTTATGACCATGGTAATCTGTTACCTTTCTGCTTCCTTTTTCTGTCATGTACCTGGAGAATACACATTGGTTTTAACAATCTGCCCTTATCAACACATAACTAAATTAGACAAAACACATTCAAACACAGATGTGTGCTTATTAATATAAATATATTGGAAACATATGCAACTTAGTGAACTCTTGTGAAGAAGAATAATTCAGAAAGTCATTTCTATCTGCTGTATTTTGGAAAAATGTATTATCTACGCCTGCTCCAAGGCTACGTACACACGTACAATAATTATCGTTGGAAAATGAACGATTAACAAAAGATCAATGATTATTCACAATTATCTTGAACGATCGTATAATGCACTATACTGTACATGCTGAAACGATACAACCGTTCAAAAATAATCCACCAATAATGTACATACAATAGATACGATCGTTTGAACGATGCAGGAAGTGACCTGTACCAGAGAAAGTATGTAGAGAAAATGTACCACAGAACCATCCAGGATCACTAAACAACCGTACACACAATAGATTGTGAAAGATCGTTGCCCAAATAGGTTGTTTTCCTTTTCCTTTTCCGTTTTCATTTTCCTCATTCATCGTCATTGTTGGCCTGTCGTTGTGCATTTTTTTTGTTAATGATTATTGTACGATCGATCGTTAGTCGTTTGATTCCAATATTAATTATTTCACATGTGTACGTAGCCTAACACAAGTAGTAGCTTAGCTCAAAACACTCTGAACACTACTAAAATCAACAACTCTGCCTAGGGAGGAAATAGTAATTAGAAGACTGCTCAGTGAGGCCTGTGTAATCACCAGGCAGCTTGCGTGTAAGAGTCATAGTCGTATTCTCCTATGCGCTGGCATTTAAAAGGTTTTGAACTACCAGCAGCACTACTTAGCTTATAGTAAAAAAAAAAAATAAATAAATATATATATATATACTGAAAATTACAGGTCATTGTGACATACATATTAGGAGATATGGAGGTTTGTACACAAAGCTGTGAGGATGCAGAATTCACACGCGAGCTAGCAGTGGATACATTTCAAAGGCAGAAATCTGAGCTTGTGCTATGAGATGGGGGCGGGGCTGCCTATGTCTCCTTCACATGAATGCTACACAGGAGGACACAGAGCACAGAGCAGCCTGAGATCCGTGCATCCGAGGATGAGAGCTGCCGAGAGCCGGGCGGGGTATTCAAATCAGCCGGGCAGAGCAACCGGCTAAAAACCTCTGGGGAGAACTATGTGTATATATATATATATATATATATATATATTTCCAATAGTATTTGCAAATCTGCCTGTAGTAGAGTAATAATTTAAGGGTAGAGATTTAGTTGAGATTTAAATTATGTTTTTAAGTCGTATCTACTACATTTGCACTTATGAGCCTTGGACTGCAAAATTTTGAGTTAGACAGCATTATTCTTCAAAATGTATACATTTTTATTAACGTTCCTCATATTGGGCCTGATTTATTAAAGCTCCCCAGGGCTGGAGAGAATACACTTTCCTCAGTGAGGATGGGCGATCCAGCAATCCCAGGATGGATTTCTTCAAAGTCATTTGCTATTTGCTAGCAAATCTTTTCAATCCTGGAACAGATTCATCCCAGGTTTGCTGGATCACTTAGCTTCAGTGTTGAAAATGTATCCTCTCCAGCCTTTTTAGAGCTTTAATAAACCAGGTTCATTGCCTCTCTCTTATGTTTATCTCTGAACATTTAGCGATCAATTCAGCAAAATAAATGTAGGAGGAGAGGGTACAGAGGACGTTGAGATTAGTAGGAAGATAATTCTTTCATTTGGTGGTCTGTACAGTGTAAACATTGGTTTTGCACATAGGGCTATGTTCAGACTGGTCATGAGGCTGTGATGCCAGGGAACAGCTGTCTCAAGGAAGATGCTACAAGATTGTGCCAGAGTGATACATCATTTTTGATCCTTACAACATCAAAAGGTTTGCAGAAAGTTACCTGGGCTTCTGCTGCAATTAAAATACATGTACTTGCAGTTGTTCACTTACAAAAAGTAGTGCTGAAAATTGGCTGATGAATTGGAACAATTGAACCTTTTCTGGTAATTGGCTGTTATTAGAGACAAGCATACACTAGAACCTTCACTCCCGAAAACCTGGATTTATTCCACCATCTGTGAGTTGCCAGGGTTTTGTGAATATTGCTGCTATCACTGAAAAAAATCAGGAATCTCAGCATCAGATAACATTCACGGGGGTATCTTATTAGTTCCTTAATGTGAGTGTCTTTAAAATATATGTATAAGCATTTTTAAGTGACTAGCAACCCAATTCTTTACACCCCACCATTTGCCAAAGTAATTACCTGATAATTTCTTGAGGACAGGTTGAAGAGAGAAACTAAAAATATCTTCTTAAGAAAAAAATTCTGTACCACTAAAATGTTGTACAAGATGTGCAATCATATGTAAAATATACTGGGACGGCACTTGCAGTTTACATAGTGCTTTAAATACAGTGGCCATTTCCCAAAAGAGATAATATGAATTATTGCCAACAAAGCTCATTAAATAAGAGTTGTCAAGGTCATTTATAACTCAGAACATTTTCTGTCCTAGTAAACTAACCCAGAATAATTTAATGACAATATATAATACACTAAAATTAGAATGAATTTGCATTCTTTCTCATTTTTCCCTTGGTGATACTTGCGAGAATGTATAATAAATCATTCCTTTGAAAAAAATAAAAAATGCTCCAGAAGAATATCCCAGTGCCACAGATGGTTCTTTGTTGGTGCTGATTTATATTAAAAGTAGCTGCTTTCCTGTATTAGATACCAAGAAACAATCAAGCTGTACCTATTAATCATGTAAACATCTCAGACAGAGATTGAATTTTCAGAACAAATAACACTTAGTAGGACAAAATGGATACACCTATTTGACCAAACCAATGGACTTAAAAATGTATAGTTAGTTAATCCATTTAGCGCCATTTAAAATGTAATTCCTACATAAGATTCTCTGTATTTTTTTTTCACCAATACAGGTAGAGGTCACCAGTAAAAAAAAATATTTAATGTGTTGTAATATAATTTAGAGTATAAAATAATAAGCAAACTTTTACACCTGAAAACTAATTCTTTATTTTCACAAAACAGAATTTGCCCTGAAGACTAAACCTCCATAAACAAAAGGGAAAATGTAAACTTCTAAAGAAGAAACAAAACATTAAGATAGTACTCTAAGGGCCCTGTTTATAAAACAGGGAATCTGTCATTCCTTAAACATTTCCTCATGCAAATCTTCAAGGTACAAATGTTTCAATGACAGTAATGAATTCCCTAAGGTGCTTTATTTTTAGTGCAGGGAATCTGACATTCTTCACCAGGTAATGTTTGAGGGAATCGATCACTGCCATTGAAACAGATGGGCCTACACCAGGAAATGTTTGAGAGAATGTCTGATTCACTACTTTTAAATAAAACTGTAAGGGTTTGCTAAAGTTATGGGTTAAGTTGGGAAGGTGTTACATTAACAAATAACTATGTATTAGTTACATGTACTAATGATTCATGTATGTTATTTTTATGTCTACTTTATTAAACAGAGAATTCTGCTGCATGAACCCACCACTGGTGTCTTTAGCATAGAAAATGATGTTTGGAACACAGAACGCTGGCTTAGGAGAGCTGAAGATGGAAACAGGATTTTTTTTATTTCATTTTTTCATTAATGTCAGGATTGTATGGGGGACCAGTGAAAGCATTAGGTATATATATATATATATATTTAAATATGTAGGACATTCCTGTCTGAACCAGGATCTCTGCACCAAAAGCTACCATAATGACACCACAGAGTTAATGTATAAGCTGCCCAATGTTTGTGGCCAGATGTACTCATAGAGAATAACAAACAATCCAATTCAATTCTTATATCAAAGGCAACATGACTAATGCTTTTCAACCCCTCAAAAATAACCTTGGCTATTGAAGCAGCTTTTTTGTACCAGCAATAACTCATACATTTTTTACCAATAAATGTTATATAAATATAGTTGATGTTACTTACCTTGACAAAATGTGGCCTTAATACGTTTGTAACCTTGAGGACAATCCATATACTGAGAATATGCTGGATGGGCTGTAAAACAAAATGAATTTATTAAGTCAACTGTTTTTACAGATTCACAATGTTGCCTCTTAGTAAGCTCTCATTCAACAGTAAATGTATAACTAAGTGATGTTTATATCATTATTTAGTACACTAATATTATTTCTGCAAATGCTGCTAAAAATGATTCCCAATAACACCTTAACAATTCTTTTGATCAAGTTGTTACTTTGAGTCCCCGCAAGCAAACATAATAAGTCCCAATAAAGAAGGTTGTTCTGACTTACCCAAAGACATTGGACCTGATTTAATAAAGCTCTCCAAGGCTGGAGAAGATACACTTTGAACAGTGAACCTGGGTGATTCAGCAAACCTAGAATGAATCAAACCATTTGCTAGCAAATAGCAAATTACTTTGAAGAAATTCATTCCAGGTTTTCTGTTAAAAGTGTGTCCTGTCCAGCCTTGGTGAGCCTAAATCATGTCCAGTTATTTGAACTGTCGATATGGCAGTCTTAATGCAATGTCTTACTTGCTGAACCACCAATTTATTTATACTTAGATTAAACATATATACACAATGAGATACACCATATTTACTGCTCACTATACTGATACTGTTCCTAATCTCCAAAATTCTCTGTACCATTGGTCTACTACTTCGCAACATAATCTCTATATTGCTCCCCCACTTGTCATTGAGTGTCCAGGGTGCTACTTCTGTTTTTCACGGCTCTCACTTCTCTTGCACTCCTTTATTTACACGCCTCTACAATTATGAATTGTGAAGGTGACATTTTTTGGTCTTCACCCCATTTTCATCAAATCATACTTGGTTAACACCTTTGATTAAGATGCCTAAAATTAAATACATTTTTGTATGGAGAAGGAAGCATGATAGTAGCAGTCTTACAAGGTACACCTAGGCAGTAAATAATAGGGACATTCCAGGCAAATTAAATTCTAAACAATATATAAATATATATATATATATATATATTTATAATAATTAAAATGTAATAAGTAAAAAAAATAGTAAACTTTTAAATGTTTCTTAGCAACTTGAAATGTATACATTAGCCTTATATTAGCTTCCATAAAACCTCTGGACAACAAAATATGGCTGAAGGGATTGCCACTATTGATGCGATTATGCCTGCTATATAACACACTGCTACCACACAACATGTTTTGTTGCCCAATGACTGAAGATGAGGAATTCAATTGTGGAAACATTCATGAGTATGTATATTAACTGTTTCAGCTTTTGAACTGTTTGGGGCAGCACCGTGGCTCAGAGGTAAGCTTTCTGGCCTTTGCAGCGCTGAGTCCCAGGACTGAATCTCAGTCAATACACTATCTGCATGGACTTTGCAGGTTTTCCCCACATTTGTGTTGGTTTCCTCCCACATTGCAAAAACATGCAGCTAGGTTATTTAGCTTTCCCCCAAATTGATCTTAGACTTTGGTACTGACATATAACCATGGTAGGGAAATTAGATTGTGAGCCCCTTTGAGGGACAGTTAGTGATATGACTCTGGACTTTGTTTAAGCGCTGCATAATATGTTGGCGCTATATAAATACTGGATATTTTTAATAACTGGAGCAATCATTATTTTTTAACTGAATTATTGAATACAGCATATTGCATATAGCAACCAATTCCAATGAGAGGTTTAGAAAAATTGGTTATGGAAAAAATTGTTCTAGGAAAATGTTAGTGTACCTCTCAGTCCGTTGCGGCCATATGTCACATTATTCAGGGGCAGTCCTGTTTTTTTGACACTGACCTTTTCACACCTAAAACAATCCTTTTCCAAGAAATTGAATTCTTTATGGATCCACATTAACTGCATTGGTTCCTAGAAGTATTTTACTGTGTTTGGCATTCAAGCAACACATTTTTAGCCAGTGTAAACGTCATACTGGTTTTTGGTTTCCAGAAATGAGAAACTGGACATGACAGTGTAGAGCTCATCCAATTTGTGATCTCAGAGTGTTGAACACATTAGCTAAGTTTCTAAGATTTCTTGCACATCCTGTTAATATGCAGTACTCAAAAAAATTCTGCCTAACCTAACCTAAGTAGGTGGATGACAGGTTTTAAATGGTGACAGTTACCTTTAAATAGTCAACTTAAGCTGGAAGTTAACAGTTAAGTTACGTACAGGTGTCAGGTGATTGTTGCCCAAGATGAATGGTCTTGCTCGTCAGGCCAAAATATGATGTGTACACAGATCCTTATTTGCCATTCATCAATCTGCTGTGATGGATCAATGATTTGGGGTGACTCTCAACTATGTGCATGCACAGCAAGGTGCTGCTCATTTGTTCCCTTCCCCTCCTCATAAAATAGAATGGCGCTGTGTGCACAGTATTCATTCATAATGAACAAGTCCCAAAAGATCATGAGGCTTTAGAGAGACTATTTCAAAATTATTTAAATGAGTTATCTTTATATAAAAAATATAGATATATTTATTTATATTTTCACCAAGCCCTTGCTCCCCTTACTAACCCCTTAAAGAGCAGCCAGCACAGATATTGAAAACATGCAAAATTAAAAAGAACTCTGTATCTTAAATTTAATCTTCTAAACACAGCAAGTTATTAGTAAGTTTTAACTGAAACTGCACAAAAAAAATTAATTGACTAAGCCCCAGAACACAAAACTGTTCCACCACAAAAACAGATAGACATATATTTTTCATAAGACCAAAGGTAGAACATGGTAATGAAGGCAAATATTAATAAAAGTTGCCATTGGCAAATGTGGTCCTCAATTTGACAACCACCAACCAATGGAAAATCTGACTCCTATTTGCTTTGACAACAAGTTTACCAGAATTTACATTAGCTACAAGTGGTAGTGAGCCTGTGACTGCCTGTTGTTTTGGTTTCCTTGCCAATATCTTTTGGTTCAGATTCAAATTTTGTTCAGATAAATTTTTGCCTTGGCTCAGCCAACCAGACCATGAAGTGCTAAAAATATTATTTATAGCAAAAGTCTAATACCTGAATCTTCTGCAGTCTTTTAACCTTCTAAAAAGATTTTGTTATTTTATGTCCAATCACTGCAGCCACTGATGGCAATAATGCATTTCCCTTAATAAAGATAAATGTATACAAAATAATTATTTTTATGTTTGGACGGTATAACATCACATTTGCTAATCTAATATTATTAACTGTGTGTGCTTATATCACTCCCTAAACTTAGGTACTAAAATACCCAGGGGGTGTTTTTCCTCATTGGGCTCTAGTGTGTACTCTTTTAGTAAATCAACCCTACTGTGTGGGTGACATTCCACAGATGTGAGGTGGTGAAGAGTGATTGCAATGTATAATGTACCTTTTGTCTCGAACAGGGGTGTCAAACTCAAATACACAGAGGACCAAAATAAAAAACTTAGACAAAGTTGCGGGCCAACCTTATAATTTATTCAAAAATTTGGAGAAATGTTTACTTCTCATTAGATATAAACCCTATTCATATGGAAACAGATGTTTTGCTTCACATTCAATCTGGGATATTTTTTTAAAAATTTTATTTAAGAAAAAATGCATTTTTCTCGATTTGCAACCTTCTGAGTTAAATTTCAATGGTAACCTTTTTGCACAGGCTAACAATAATAATAACAATATTCTTCTATGAAAATCCAACCTTTTAAGTTCATGCCTTGGAGTAACAAGGAAAAGTACAGCTGAGGGGGAGTGCTGGAAATGCCAGATGCTGCCAATGCGGAGGTAAATCCTATCTTGAGTGGCCCGCCACTCAAACTCCCTCTTCATTGAAATAGCACTGCTAACAAAATTCCCGGCATTATTTGTGTCTATAAAACAGTCCAATGCAGGCCATGCATAGGCAGAGAGCCTGCTGGTCTATAGACGCAAGTGATGCCAGGAATTTGTAGTAGCGGCAACAATTTCAATGCAGCGGTGGGCCACCTGCAGTTCATATTTAGGATTCCTTTGGGGGCCAAAAAAAGGATGCTGGGGGCCCTCGGGCCAGAGTTTGACACCCCTGGTCTAGAAGATAAATGACAAATGTATACATGTTATACAAAAAACTAATTAATGTTAATGATCAAGTAAAAAAAGATGTCAAAATTTAGTTTAAGGTAAAATACTAACCAAAATGAGATGCTCACTGAAAGTACACTAAAACTTCTCTTTAATAGACCTGCTGTAGAATGTTTATAGCTGTATGTTTTTCTTAGGCATTACGATGTGTAACACTTCATTTATATCAATTTGCTGGAAAAGGCCTTTAGTACAGAAAGTCCACATCCTTCATGGCATCATATCTGCTTTATATATAATGTAAAGAGCTACTGGCCTGTGCAGTCAAGTACAGTGGAACAAATTGCAAAACCCTTAATGTTGCACCCAGTTCCTTGAAAAAATGTGGCTTAAAGCAGGTCATAATGCCAGGGATCTGGTAACACTTGCAATATTAAATGTACTGGTAGTGCTGCCAGCAATTCATTTATGTGTAACTGAATGTACAGATGGTACACTATGAGACATGGATGTACCAAATATTAGCAGCAACTTGTACTAAAAGGGTTTCCTACTTTTGACCACAGGAGGGGTAGAAAAAAAAGAACTGGGCTTTGCTGGCGGCCATGATTGAGGATTATGAAAGGCATATAAAATGTTTCTTCTGTTGTGACACATTTATTTCTACATGAAAAGGAGTACTGCCACCTTTAAAAAAAAAATAGCCGAATGTTTAAGAAAAAATATCAAGGAAATGAAATCGGATGAAACCAGTCGCAACACTGTTCCTAAAAAGGAAAATTCAATTTGATGACTTTTTATGTAACAATAAACACACAATCTCATTACCTGTACAGTCTGGTAGTAGTGTACAGTAAGTTTCATTTTTCATTATAAACTGGGCTAAATAGATTTTTTCCAGTAAAGTTCCAACCTTTCAGAAACAACTCTGGCAGTTTTGATGCCAAACTGTGTGATTCCAAGAGACATGTACCCTGTGGAGACTTGCACTGCTGGCAGATTAAAACTAAGCACTTGCCGTGTCCTGACTGGAAACTTACAAAATGGGAACCTGCAGGGAATGTGCAAAAATAACAAATGATGTGCTGGAATACATAATTGTATTATTTTCTCCCAAGTTGCCCTGGAAACCTGATATAAGTTTAAGAATATGCAACGAAAGTGTTTCCAACTCCCAGACATACATAATGAAAATGATTCATTGTGAGGAGAGGATGTTGTACCTTAGTGTTCTTTGCACTAAACATGATTCATTCCCTTTGCCATCTTGGAAATACTCAGAATGAGTCAGGTCCTTGGGGTTGCTTTAATATTAAATGAATCAGCGATCACTGGTTAGAGTCACCTCCTCTCACTTCTTCATCATCAGGTTCCTTGTAATCTGCTGAATTTGTATGTGACTGCACAGAGCAAACTCAGTCTGTGATTACACAATATTTAACCTTTTAAATGCAGTTATTGCTTATAGCACCTAGGAGGATGTAAATTGAATCTAGAAAAACAATGCCATCTAAATCACACCCACATACAGAGCTTGATTACCTCTACAATCTGAAGGGGAAAAAGTGGGAGTTGCACCTGACTCATACAATATTACAGTCCTACTTGTATATGTCTGTCTTTATATTTGCATATGTCTACCTTTATATAGGAAAGTTTGACCCTACAAGGTAATTATAGCTGTCTATATAGTTTCCACAATCTTACTGTTTTAAAAAAGGTTTATTTTTATTCACTAAAAAAAAAAAGACATCGCTGGCTTAATTTTTTTTTTTTTTTATTTCGATTTTTAACACTGGACTTGGGTTCCAGCAATGCCACAAGAAATTGACACTTTGTGTGAACTGAGCCTAGCATAAATTGCACCCAGTAAATCTAAGCTGTTCTGGTGTGATACCTCTTTAGCATTCCATCACACCATCTTTCCAAAACTTATCATGTTAATGAAGAAGGGGGCACTCCATCACGAATGGCTCATTAGCTATCGACCCTATATGTTATCTCTTCTCTTCTGTTCATGGCTCCTCTGGTGTGCAATAGCCCTCATTCCTTTTTTCTCAAACATGCTCACATCCTTCATAATTCCTTAACAGAAGCTCTTTTTGATGCAGATAAAGAAAGGAACCGACATAGCTGTAATTATTAACTTGTTTAATAAGATCTTTTTTTCTTCTGAAGATAACAAACCAACTTGAAAACCCAAAAGAATGAGTCTACCTAGTTTTCTAGTTTTACCTTACCGCTCTCCTTAGAAACACCATGGATAATTATGAAAAAACGTGGGAAGGCTGGGACCAATTTTATGCTCAATTGTCCAGTTGATACCCAGAGTCTTAGTGACTTAGGCTGCAGTCACACTCCTTCCTCCTCCCCTTTCCCCACTCCTTTTTGTTCTTTTAGTTTGGTTTTCAGGAAATTTGCACTCATTTTACTGTATGTGTTTTCTTCTTTGATACTTATGTATTTCATTATTTTTGTTGTAGATTAATGTTCACTATGCACAGATACTGTTTGAAATCGCTGCTCCTAAATATATGGACATTTCTTTTTTTTTTTTTTGTATTTATATACAGTCTACTGACTAAGTGTATAGTGTACTAATGTTCCTATGTTCAAGATCAACTGTCAATCACTTTTGGACTTCTCATTGTACCGTTGCCCCTTAACTGTGTCGCTCAAGTTTTTTTTTTTTTTTTTTTTTTTACACCTGTTATGTCCTTGCACCTTATTGTTATCTCCTGTTTTGTAATTCTGTTGGAAAATTTTCAATAAAAATACAATTTAAAAAAAAAAAAGAAATTGCCAGTGGCTGATGCATGTGTATCCACAGGCTCTTACCTTACTAACCTCCATCATACATTATCACATATCCCGATGGAAAAAGTTTGCTGCTACCATTACATACCTTATATAGTGGGCCCAGATTAATATGAATAAGAGTGTCTTCCTATGAGGCAGCCACCCACACCAACCACTTCCTCCCTGTGACTGCATGCCTTTTTTACTGATTAAAGGACAGAGTTTTCATTCAGAACAGGCATTGCCATTCAACTCCAGAGAGAAAGACCATGTAACCTCCTAAATATCCTGTACAAGTAAATTAGCGAATTAAATAGGTGAATGTGTTTTTTCTTTGGTACATACTGTGTAGTTCACAGATTATATAAGAAATAAAGTTAAACATTAATGTGAAAAAACGTTAATCCATATTTTTTGATTTGTGGACAACCATTCCCTTATACTGAATGTCATCTCTATATTTCATGATGGTATTGCAGTTTACTGTAGTATACAAGTATACAGAACATTACTTATTTGACACTACTTACTAGTTTTCTTCGGACATTTCATGCATTTACTGAAACCCCAGGAAGTGCCCACTGTTCCACAGCAATCTTCTTGCTTTGAAAGTCCAGGAAGTGGCTTTCCACACTTAAAAAAGAAAGAAGACAAACAATAAGTTCACTAACCGCTGTACATTACATTAGTCTGCTAAGTCAAAAGTCATTTTAAATATAAAGAAATTAATAACAAAAGATAAAAAAAAAACGGATAATTCATACACACATCAGAATAAACTAAAGCTTAGATGTAATATCAAAAGTCATTCCTACTAAAAAATGTTGTGATGATCCAGTAGTCAATCTGGGATAAATATGGGAATCAGAGTTTTGACCTTTCTTTTTCCTAACTGTTAGTTCTGGGTCAGCACAGAAGCCTGGAAACTAGTATTTTGAGGTTAAGATTAGGAAAGATAGTCCCCATACTTCTTTAACTGCATATTTTCTTTAAATATTGATGGATTCCTAAAGGCAAACTGGTGCCAACTAACAAACCATATATCTTCTTCTTTAAAATGAGATTATCCAATTCCTAAAGATATGCCAAGATTAATCGATACTTTTGTACGTGCTATAGGCTTTCCAAAGAGTTATAGTGAATGAAGATGGTATACACTTTTCTGGCATATAGAATCATACAGTAGACAGAAAAACAAAGAATGTTTAATAATATTTTTAATTATTTTTTCTTGAAGCTTGTACATGTATGTACACATATGGTCTAGCACAGGGTTTTTCAACCTTTTTTGAGCCACAACACATTTTACATTGAAAAAATCCTGTGGCACATCACAAATCAAAAATGTTACAAAATTACACTCTGTAGCTAATTCTCTTGTCTCTAAGAATAAACAAGGAAATTAAGATACATACTGCCACCCACTGACATGGAAGAGTATTACATTATTCTGCCAGTCACTGCAGAACAGACACTCGACAATGGTAATTGGATAATTTCCCACGGGACACCTGAAGATCCCACATGGCACACTAGTGTGCTGCGGCACAGTGGTTGAAAATCACTGGTCTAGCAAATAGAATATGGCATCCATAGCAGTCAATCACATTATATTTATGTGCCTGTGTGGCAAAAATGTTAGAAAATGGTTACCTGCTCAGGGTAAAAAACACAATTCTCCTCACATCTGTGTCAGAAAGGGAAGTACGAAATTTATCTATTTGGGGAAGGTGTTGGAACCTTTTAATATTTGTGTTTACCTGACCATGTGACAACCTCCCCTACATCTTTTATTCTGTTGTCACAGGCCCTCACAGGAACAGCAAGTAAAATGAAATTTTAGCAAGGTGGTAATGGAGATTGTTATGTGACTGGAAGGAGAGCCTGACCCCGAAAGCCGTAGCAGTAGTATGGCCGCAGTATACCTACATAACTACTTTTTAAATGGATCTCCAATTATAACTAATAGTTTACAACACTAAATTAAAGTTTTTTTCATGTGCTCAACCAAAAAATCAACAGGATAATAACAGGAATTAATCTGCTTTGTGCAAATCTTAGCAGCAGGCAGATCCACAGGCGAACCTTTAATTACTTTTCTCATTCCATGTTGTATACATCACAGAACATTTCACAGAATTTTTTTTTGTGGTAGTAGAAGGCCTAAGGTAACTGAACAAAGAGTTTGTGCAGCTGGACAACACTGTGCCAAAAAATAAATCACATAATGTACAACTTCTGAAAGAGCCTTCCAAAACCAACCATCGCATATCTGTTGCAAATTATGACATTCCTGCATTATTCTGCAAGCTGAAGATTTGTGAATAAAAATTGCCAGAAACACTGACTTCTACTGTTACCCAAGAATATATTTTATATATTCATACCAATAACTAGGATATATTTTTTGTATATTCATACCAGCAACTAAATGTCGTTTATATATCCATATCAGGCTTCAAAATGGTGATTTCAAAATAATTTGTTTAAAAAAGCTTCACAATTTTGTCATAGCTTATATATGTACCTCATATGTTTAGATATCATGAACAGGAACTAGTTAAGGTACAGTTATATTGTGGAAAATATATTTTAGTTTTCTACCTGTCATGGTGATACTTTGGCTTTAATTCTTCCTAAAATACTAGAACAAGTATATTAAAAGACATTGGACCTGATTTTCTAAAGCTCTCCCAGACTGGAGAATATACACGTTTATCTGTGAAGCTGGGTGATCCAAAAAACCTGGAATGGACCTGATTCTGGATTGAAAATAATTTGTTCACAAATAGCAAACGACTTTAAGAAATCCATCCTAGATTTGCTGGATCACCCAGCTTCACAGATGAAAGTGTAATCTTAGTATTCCAACAGGCCTGGTGAAGATAGACTATCATGGGTGAACCTGAGTAATCCAGCAAGCCTGGAATAGATCTGGTAAAGGCGGAAAACATTTGACAACTAATAGCATATGAAAGAAATTCATCCCTGGTTTGCCAAATTACCCAGGTTCTCTCTTGAGTGTCTATCCTCTTCAGCTTTTGAGAGTTTTAATAAATCAGGCTCATTGTGTTTTGAGATATGTATTCTTTTTCAATGGCATTTTAAATGTACCTCTACAGTAGCTGCATGCTTGCTCAGGGACTACTGAGGGTTTAGCAATAAAAGCCCCCATATTTCTCTCATATCAGATTGAGTTTATTACAAGAATAGACTTTTTAAGGACCCGCAACTTTTCTAAAATTATATCTGTAATATATTGCCGCTTACCAGTCTTTATATGTAGTGATTATATTTGTATTATAAATTTTATGATGATTTAAACAAAAGTCCTGTTGATCCTTCAACAGTGTAACTCCAACTGCATTGAAATAAAAATACTGCTAGATAAGCTAAAATATATCAAATGTCTGTGTTAGACTTAAGATATGCTTTATTCATCAATACCTCCCATGTAAGTTAACATACTCTGCAATTCTGAAGAAGCTAAGGCATGGTAGACTAAATAGAAAACAGATCTTGAGATCATTGATCACATTGTGGGAAAACGCTGGGCCTGAAAGCTCTCTAAGACTAGTGAAGATAAACTATCATGGGAACCTGGGTAATCCAACAAACTTGCAATAGATCTGGTACAGGCTGAAAACATTTGCCCACTAATAGCAAATCATTTTTAGGAAATTCATCCTTGGTTTGCTGAATTACCCATGACCCTTGATTGTCTATCCTCTGCAGTCTTGGAGAGCTTTAATAAATTAGGCCCTCTCTGCTAAGGGACAGTTAGAGTAAAGCCCTGTACAGACATCAGATCCCTGTTGCTGGTAAAAATCTTCTGTGATTGAGAGAACAAACAAGCGCTGTATAAGTACTCTTCTGTCCTATGGAGAGGGAGGAGGAGCGAGTGGCATCCTACTGTACTCTCCTCCACTGGAGGTCATTCATCCACCACCAGGCTGGACTGATCAAAAACATCAGTGAAACAATGTATAAATGCTAGATTTTAGCCAGAGATGAGCATGACCATTCGTCTCCAGTGACAATCTTCTTCCATGCCCCAAAAATCAAGACACTCCCCTAACTGCAATCTGAGACAGATTAGGTATAAAGAGGCCTCCAAGTGAGGACAATATTTTTTTTTGGTCCTCTTTTGTTTTGTTTTTTTCTTGGGCTAATCTGGATTCCCCCAAGAAACAGTGAACAGGGAGAAGGCAATTGTGCACCTGGTAAACCCATGAGTCATTTTAAGTACCACTACTCTCAAACACAAAAATATCAATTGGCTTCTGTTTTACATGTATAATAATAGCTAAAAAATATTTAACATATTTTAGTTGAGTTGAATTCTGTTGAAACTAAGATTGGTAATCACGATTACATTTTGAATGCTCAATGCAGCCCAGGCACCCGAATTAGGTGATTTCAATGGACTTTCAATCTAGAGCTGTGCTGCACAAAAATGGTCAAATGATTTCAAGTGTTTTATCAGCCGTGGAGCTGTTTTTCTATACAGTGCAAACAGCTCATCAGATGGGAGTCTCAATGGGGAGAGCCTTGGCAGTCAAAATGAGCCATTGATTTTCTCTACTTTGTTGCCAAAATTTGAAAAAAACATTTGACATTTAATACATTATGTTTTATCAACTTTTATTTAAAATGTTTGGTTTCAATATTATACTTTTCTACAGTAATAAAGGGAATGTGTAGTATATTCAATGTGTTTGAAAAAAAATGAAAAGAGTGCAGCTTTAGAAAAACTCTGTTTCTATGTGAACCTTTTAAGAGAATTGGGGCTGCTCTGTTGCGCAATAGTGATACTTTACATTTTTGTTAATATTATTTTTTCAACAGATGTTGAAAAGCAAGGGAACGTGATCATAGTAGTTTTTAATCTAAATAGTTCTAGATTTAATGTAATCACACATTTAGTAGTAGCGTATAATACAAAATTCAAACCAAAATGAAGTGAAGATTGTTTGATCTGACCCAAATTAAAAACTCATTGGAAAAATGCTGTATTGTCCATATATGTGAAAAAATTAGTAAAGAATTCCAAGGTCAGACTCAATTGCTAGCACAGATACAAAACAAATATTGATCAGAATTACTGATGAGCTATCTATCTGCCTTTTACTTATTCTAGGTAAGAAAAGTATGTAATATTTTAGCTCACTTCCACCCTGTGATAACTAGAACCCTATATTCTTATGCGGTACCTCTCCAACAGTAATATTACATCTTAAGAAACCAATGCCATTCAATATTTTTTCCTTTAAATTTTTTAAATCTGCACTAGCAAAAAAATACCCTTATAACTACCCTTATTACTCTGAAATCAGTTTGACAAAATCAAAGTAGCATAAATTAAGTTATGGTTCCCTTTATTATAGGATAGTGTTACGTGACGCTCTTCTGTCCCACCGCAGTTGAGCAGGCCCGGCCTATTCCCTCTGTCGGAGGTGCTTGCACCAGCTGAGGAGTTCAAGGAATTGGTTTGACTTTGTACTCTGGATTTGCCTGGTAGTTTTTGTACTTCTCAATCTGTGGGCCTCTGGTCCACTGCCAGCCCATCCCCACATGCCTCCCAACCATGGGGGCAACCATGTGCTGGGAGATGTCTCCCGAGGCAGAGCCGGGGTTTGCTAAAGATGAAGACTGCGGCGTTAGATTGGGGGACTGGTGTACGGTATATACTGGTGCTGACCAGGGCCTTACTGGTAGGTTATGTTTCTTTATTTATATAGTTTATGCTGCTGGTCTCCAAAAAAATATGGAAACTCTGAAAACTGCATTTAAATGAACTAAATAATGCAAGAAGCACTGGTCAAATGTGAACAGTTTACTTTTTAATTACTCATGTTAGTTATTTTTTTTGTATATTATAAATGAATACTATCTAATAGAAATAGAAGTCCTCAGTTTTCCCAATCAAAACTAATTATATTGAATAGAAATATGTTTTTCTAATTTTGTCCCACAATTTTCTTAAGGAATTTGTAATAAAAAAAGGAAATATTTACTGGCTCACACACTGAATTATTTGCAAGGCAAAGGAATCCAGCAGATACTTATTTTAAGCAATAATTCAGAGTGTTGGGTTTAAAGAGGTTTTGACTAAACCCAAAACATTGGGAAAAAGGAAATATATGGAAAATAACTGAACTTCTATAACACTTTATTTGTTAAGTGTAACTATAGTTCCTCTTGCAAAATCTACAAACAGGCAGGGCTTTCTGTGATACAGGGACTGAATAAAGTCCCACAAGCATGCACACACTTTAATAAATTACAGGAATTTTTTTAAAAAGCAGATTTAGATAGCAATGCTTAATTTTGATAGGATGCATTATCAAAAATCAGAAACATAATCCTTATGTTTTTACCAGTGATATAAAAGATATATTATTATTATTATTATTATTATTAATAATAATAATAATAATATTTGAAAAATACCAACATATTAAACAATGATACACAGACTGAGAAGCTATAGAGAGTATCACAAAAGGAGTAAAAACATATAAATATGGATACATATTGATGTACCTAAACTAACAATATTAAGCATTTTAACTAAATATGTTGCTGCACAGTAATGTCAAAAAGTTAATCCTTTTTATATATTTTCAGCGTCAACCATTGCTGGATCACCAGGTTCTTCCATAATAGTCTAAGTTTTGATAAAGATTAGCAACTTGTAGAAATCATTTAATATTCTCACATTTCATTGGTATTATTATTATTAATATTAAACAGGATTTATATAGCGCCAACATATTACGCAGCGCTGTACATTAAATAGGGACTGCAGATGACTGTCTAATACAGACAGTGATACGGGAGGAGAGGACCCTGCCCCCAAGAGCTTACAATCTAGTAGGTGGGGGAATTTCACACACAATAGAATGGTATAAGAACAGTTCAGTGACTACTATAAGGATAGGGCAGGTAGCTGCAGAGGGGAAAGAAACATAGGAGAGATCTAGGGGGATTTCCTAAACCCTGGAGATTTTTGGGTCAGAAATGAGCTCGTCAGAGCAGCAAAGAATGTAAGATGGTAGCTATTGTCTGCATCATACACCTTAGGCATTGACTGTAAAGCTCTCTTCTTATTTATTTGTACTTGTGTTACATATTTTTTGACGTATGTCTCTGTGTACAATATGCTTTTTTATACATAGTTGTTTTGTGTTTACCCCTTTGCTGATGACTGATGTCTTGGAATTTTCAACTAATTGTTATATTATAAACATTTTAATTTTATATATTATTCTCAGTAATAATTTCCTTTTAGTATTTGATGATCTTATTAGCAAAGTATATCTGAAGAAATCTATTTCTTATGTATTAGTAGACCTGTAAAAGTTATCACTTGAAATATTAGTTAGTCATCTGTCCTGCAATAGTAAAACAAAACAAGCATGGTACAGACAATGCTGCTCTGTTCAACAGAGAGGGCAGATAGTAAGTGGGAGGCACCCCACAACATTCTCCCAACAACAACGGTAATTTCTCTCTTCGGTCATTTAGTGATTCAGCACTTTCGAACAACAAAAATCTAGCATCTGTACTCCAGCAGCACTGGAGGGTGTTACAAACAGTCTACAGGATGTGCACAGCATTGGAAGAAAAACTTTAACAATGAAATGGGAAAACTGTATTTTTTAATCTGTTATTCTTAATGTGGCTTGCAAAACTGCGTACCCTTTTAAAATACTTTAATCATACTATAAAGTTAATAATTGCAAACTATACAAGTAGATAAAATTGTCCTATTAATTGTAATACTTGCAAATATTCTGTCAGAAAACGAATTAGATATTTTTGACAGTAATTTTAAATCTACATTAGTCCAGGTATTGCTGGTCGCTAAACATCAAACTTGGTATTAAAGCCTTTTCATAGCAACAAGAACAATGTTCTTTTTTATGTAATAATAAAAAAATATGATTGCCTGTATGACCAAATATCAGACATTTAAAACCAATGATACAATCTTACTTACTTGCCAAAGTTTATTTCTCATACTATTTACACAAATCTCAACTATCATTATAGAAAGTTTTACACTAAACTCACAAAAACAAGACAGATGCAGAATGCATTAGCAGAGTCTCTAACATTTCAGCCAGGATACTCTCCCAAATAAATTAATTATGCAAACCTAAAGAACTGCTGGTAATGACTTCCTCCAAACAGAACACTTTACAATAATGCAGGTTCATACAGAATACAAAACCCTGATTTAGTTCCATAAAAATGAATGCTTATTACAGGGTTTTACAGATCAGGAACAGTGGGCAGGAAAACTGGATAAAGACTATTTGTCTATATTAGGCATGTTCCATTTTTACTGGAGATTAAAAAAATACTTCATCAGTCTCCATCATAAATTCAAAAATATATGAAATTGCTCCTGTTCTGTTGAAAGCTCATATCCACAACATGTTATATACAAATGTAAGAACTGTGGATTACCCTAGTAAGAGGATCAACAAAAAGCAATCCCCAAAAAATAAAAAACTATTAACACTTTGGGCTCTATTTATAAAACAGGGAATCTGACATTCCCTGAAACATTTCCTGGTGGGAATCAATTACTGCTATTCAAACACATAGACCTGAAAGATTCCCACGAAGGAATGTTTGAAGGAATGACTGATTGTGCGTGCAATTATTTGGTTAGCTTATAAGGTAAGGTAAAAATACCAATTATAAGTATTTTACAAAGATTTTTCTCTTTTGTATTTGCTTTCTTTACGACTTCTGGTTAAAGTGGGAGACCAAATTTAAAGTGATAATCTTATGCGTATGTGTTTCCTTCCTTCTTTCCTCACCTGGCTCAAAATTTTGTTAACAACTATGAAAAATAGAAATGAAAGAATGAAGTTTAAACAGACAATGGCAATGTATTTTGTAGAATATACAGAGCCTAGAGGTTCTATAGTTTGAAAGGAAGTATATACACCAAAATAGGCTTTCTGATCTGTCTTGCTGTTCCTTAAGCAAAATGCTCAAGAACTGCTGGGTACATTTATGTTTATGGCAAGACTTCACTGTTGCGTCCAACAAAGCTGCCATTTTACCCCCAACTCCCAGGTACATGGCGATCCTTGTTGGCCATTAGAAAGCCACTGATGATGATACTCCTGTGGTGTGTGGCATGCAGTGTTGGAGCTAAGACAAATGGCCAACTGGAGCCAGGGCATTTTTGTTGGCAAAAGGGATGAGTTAGCTCTACCACCTGGTGACTTTTTGATTTATTTAGTTTAGGTCTGCTTTAACTTTGTGTGCTATTCAAACAGTTGTCCCCCTATGATTCAAGCAAGACAGGCTTCACTGTTTAAAGTAAAATGTATTTTCCTAGTAGTTGAACTAAATTGGCCAGTTTTTTAAAAGCTCTCCAAGGCTGGACAGAATACACTTTTATCAGTTAAGCCGGGTGATCCAGCAAACTTGAAATGGATCTGGTCTAGGACTGAAAACATTTGCTAACAAATAGCAAATGACTTTTAAGAAATCAATTTCAGGTTTGTCGGACGGATTACCCAGCTTCTCTCATGAAAGAGTATCTTCTACAGCCTTAGAGAGCTTTAATAAATCAGGCCCAATGGCCTTTTTTCAACCTAAATATATAACTAGAATTGCTGTTTTTTTTTCTGAAGCACAACATGCATTATTAGAATAGATGCTTTGTATATTTATTAGATAGTGGAATTGCAATACATCTAGTCATGAATTTAATATTTGCTTTTTCAGGAAAAAGATAAAGGATGTTTTTTTTTTTCTTTTGGGATCCTAAAAATGAAAAAAAGCTGCTTAAGAAAAGTAACTTGGTATCCTAAAGTAACCTTAGTAACTTTAATTCTAATGCTAAAAACAATGTTGGTTTATCAACAAACATTTTGACTGTGCCTGTGCTGACAAGCTAGTCATACTGTACCACAATGTAGAAGTCTCGTCTATAACAGCCAGCAGTGCAGACATTTAAAGTTCACAAACTTTTAATATATTGTTTACATCTGTTACTGCCCCTCTATAACTGCAGTGATGGTAGTAAAGGCTTAATTTTTTACAATAATTCTCCCTTTCCGTACCATTTGGTGAAATGAGAAGCTTGTTTTGAAGAAATTACAGTGTATTATACTTTGCTGAAAAAAATGTGCTAAATTGTCCTCTAATCCTAATGCTCACATATAATGTGCCTTAAAATCCTAAAGATAGGTTCCATTTAAAAATTAACGCTTACCAAGTGTTTTACCCTAGCAATAGTGTGTTTATTTTGCTGGAGGACTTTCAGTGTTTAAAAAAAACTTCCATTTTAATGCAACCTAAAATTCATAAAATTACATTATTAGAGAATACCCTGTTGGCAGGTAGTGTACATTATAGATAGAGGGATAGATGTACAGACATATAATTCTGTGCTGGGGCAAAGCAACTTCTGTGCACATACGTGCGAGTTCCGTATTTCCAACCTTGCCAATGAAGATGCCAGAAGACCACAAACGTGAAGTTGACAGGGTGAGAACAGAAGCATCAGCAACATGGACAATGTGGACATTGTAACTCTGGGGAGTTTTTTTGGCAGCTAAAGGGCAGCTAGGAGGGGCATTAATAAAGAGTTTAATGTGGCAGTTGAGCTCAACTTTCTTACCAGTGCAGGTTTGAAAATAATAGAAAGATTACAACTCACTGCAATAAGCATAACTTTTATATCATGAACATTGGAAAAATGTTTTTTTTTATATATCAAGGCTAAATCACCTGCAAACCCTTGAGTGTATCAAATGTCTAAGAAGCCAGCTACAGCCTCTTTGGCAAGACCCTCGCTAAGACATGAGCCTGTTAAGACCAGTTGGGGTCCTTTTTTGCTGTGAGTGCATTTTCTACTGGTCTAAAATTACATTACAGCACAAAACACCTATCTAGACTGTCTCTGTATATACCACTGTGATGTATGACAAATCTAAATTTTATCTTATAAAATATGAACATATGGGAAAGCCAATACCAAAAGAAAGTCTTACCTGTGTTCCAGTAGTTTCCTGGAAGCAGCGGCCAAGCTGTGTTTTAGCTGAAACTGGATATACGTGGGATATTGTCTGTTGATGTGGGTATACGGCATGAGGCAGTTGATGCTTCTGTACGCCATGGTAAGAAATATGTGTCTGCCCTATCTGGCTATCCTTTTTCTGGGTAGATGAAGAACTTTCAACTCGAGACACCTGATGAAACTGTACAGAAGCCTCTGGTGGATGCTTCACGTGGATGTTAACCAAATTTGGTGGAAAATTAACTAAAAAGAAAAGAGATGTTTCATGAATAGCAGTATCTTTTTCTGTGTGTGTGTATATATATTTCCAACAATGAGATAACACTTAGCAGATACATATATTGCAGTATCATTTACAGGAAACAATTAAAGATCTGAAAATGGGGGGAAAAAAGATATACTGTACCTACAAAGATGTAGGCATCCTTAGGCATCTACAGTAGGCATCTACAGTACTTGAAAACCAAATAATTTTATAAACATCTATTTGAAATGCAGGGAGTGTCTTCCCAGAAGAAAAATGCCATCTTTCTGTACTTGAAAAGTATGCAATTAACTGCCTATCCTACATGCAACTTGGTACTCTGCAATTCAACCTTGAAAACAGAAAAAAAAAATACATGTCAAACTACCACATACCTTTAATTCCTTGTTGTCCTGTGACCGTGAGAGGTAAGGTGTGGGTGGAATGAATTACATGGGATCCACTTGATTTGAGAGAATTCTGTTGATTTATATACTGTTTCTGCACATTTCCATTCTGTATTGGAATTTGACAAAGCTTGCCGGTAAAGTTGGGTGGACATTGGCATTTGTCTCGAGCTGTACACTGTCCTCCATTCATACAGGGCAAATGGCAAATCACTGAAACAAAAATGTGTTCAATTTAGAGCTATGATAATCACTTATCTGCCTATACAAACTGAAACTGTGGCACCCCCCCCCTCCCCCACAACTGATATTTCTCAGAGACTTTGATATTAACTGGTATTGCCTGGTATTGTTTAGACTGTTGTAGCTTCCATTTATTATTCATGGAGCATAACAATGAAATTGCACCCTTTGCAGCAAAGTGCCTTAGTATGACATGAAGACAGTAGGTATGCATTCCTACTAACATTCAAATATAAAATACTTAACTCAGGAAATAGCAAAATTACCATTTATTTACCCTGACTTGAGTTAAAGTGTTGATGTTGTTTGATCAGGATAGAATAGATAGAATTTAGGAGTTGATGATAAGTGACAAAGACAAAGCAAAGAGGCAAGAATCTTAGCTTAACAGTCCAAGCACGCATTTTCAGAAAATGATGAAAACAGATTAGTCTTTTTAGGGTTTTTTCTCAGACACTTATCATATCTTTTAAACAACATCATTAATCCTTTCCTTCAAAGTCCATTGTTTGCAAAAAAAAAGATCCAGCATATACAACAGCAGTTCCAAACATTTTTTTATGATGTGGACTTCCTCTGCTGTCTCTACTTCTTGAGAGCTAAGAGGCTTTTAATACAAAAAGTTAAGTAAAGTACTTATTCCATCTCTATGAACATATTTCTTCAGGGATCCATTATATAAAAACATATTCCTGTTGAAACATCTCACAATATGTGTTCAAAAGGGGAGTGTGGATTTAGCATGCATAGAAACTGTTGTGTGTGGAAACTTAAAGGTAAATTTCAAGGGTAAAGCAACTGACTCTCACACCTCCTGATGTTCAAATTCAAAATTTTGAATCTATTTTTACAATTGCACAATAAAACCTAAACAGCGACATGCAGTAATTATAGAGTGTTTCTTAAAACATACCTAAATCCAAAAACAAAAAAGTAGTATACTGCAGCTTATGAGTTCTTAGATGTTGGCGATTGCACATTAGTTAACTTTCTACAAGCAATTTTCTTTGTTTTCATTTTGGAATCTTGAAAAATAACCTGCATCCTGTTGTAGGGTGGCTATACTCAATAACTCTACAGTATCTGTGATTTGTCCCTTAGTATGCTCTCTGGTATTGGACTTCAAACATGACATTCTCTCAAATACACAGATGGCACAGGATAGTTTACAGCAGATGGCTTGTAAAGAAGATAAGATTGTCTGTGATTTTATTTTAGTAACATTTATGTTACATTTCTTGGCCTCGGATCTTCAGAATGGAAAGCTGCAATATATTAAAATTTTGCATTTAGGTTCAAACATGCCTTTAAGCTATAGTTAATGAATTGTAGTAAAGCGAGAAGAATGTAGCATAGCCACACCAGCCTAAAACAGGATGAAGACAAAGAGCAGTACCTGAAGAGCAGGAAAAAGATCTGAGATGGGAGAAGAGTGAATGGGGACCTAAACAGAGGGGAATGTTGAAGCAGAATCAGAAATGCAGCAAGTGAAGGAAACATACATTTGTAATATCATAAAAAAAAGATTTATGTGGAATCATCACAGCAAATTTTGTTAACCATTGTGTACTACTAAAGAAGGTAAAACGTTCACAAAAACCACACACTACTCTTTAAAGGGGTAACTTAATGCACTTAGCAATCAACCTATAGTATAGGTTGATTGCTAAGTCATTTTGTATAGGTCCTATACAAAATGAATTATTCTCAGTCGTTGGTGTTTTTTTATGCTCAGCATGCACATTATTTCTGTGGTGTAATTTTATTTGTGCCTAATGTAATCAGCTTTTTCTCTGCACCTCACAGTGGAGAATGGTGAGATTAACAACAACTTAAATGATTCATATTAAATTCTGCACAGCATACTTGCTGATTATGACACCAACCCTGAGCAAGTTGTCCTGAATGTGTGTAGGAGTTACATTTTTCCTAGCAGTGACCTACACAGAGCTCCAGGAACAAACTTCCAGTAGCCAGGGAGTTTGTTTATTGACAAAAGAGACATTGCATGTCTCCTTTGTCAAATGGTACTACCTCTTGGTGTAGTTTTTTTTTTTTTCAGTTTAGGTCCCCTTTAACATAATATTTGCTAATAGTAAATCACTGTAGTTACTTTAATTTAAAACAAATGCACCAGACAAATACGCTAGTTGTTGTTTGGTTAATGTCACACTCTCTTTTTGCTAAATACATCCTTGGACTTTAGCACTGTTGTCTAGTTTTTCATCCAAAACTGTCAGCCTCACTAGCAAGAAAATGAAAATTAAACTATAAAAAAGCTAAATTATATATTGAAAACTCATGAAATTGCAATGTTTACAAAACTTTTAAAGTCAGGAAAGGACCTGAAAAAAAATCTAATAGATAGGGGTAGGCTGTGTGGCTACAGTCTCTTGTGGTGGAAATCCTGCCCAGTCTGGCAGATATTGTAATCTAGTCCGAGTACAAAATTCCTAACGGTTTAAGGTTATTCTTAATATTGCTCTTGGCTATGCAACTCGAAACTGGAGTTATGCTACATACCATGATTTACTATATAAGGAAACAGTAAAGGACTTGAAATATTGTACAGGACAAACAAGACAAGCATCAGGTACAAGATTAAAATGCCATAAACATCTTCAGGGTTAGGAAGTAAGGGAAAAAGCCAAGATCATTAACAATATTAACAGCGGATTCCAGACATTATTTCATTTGAATTATGTTTTCCAGTTAGTATAATAAATGACAATGTACTTTAACATTTATATTTCTCCAGCAAAATATCATTTACATCATGTTGCCACATCCCCTTTTGGTACATATTTAAGAAAGGAACATGAATAGGACTTGTGGGTATAAAGCAATTTGATTTTCCTTTCCTAAATCTGAAAATGTACTTTGCAAGCATACAAAACAAATCCCAGATCTGCTCATTGTGTGCAGCATCCACATATCTAAATATTCAGAAATTGAAAATTTATAAAATCCCTAGGCTGGTCACCATAAATCCCAGCAAACCATATGTATGTGAACTTAAATACTTGCCAAGAATTGTAGTTCCGCTCAGCTAATCTTGGTATTTACAAACCACTGGCATACACAATGCACACATAATCAGGCTAATGATATTGCCATTTCAATATAATGGGGTTATCAGCCTGCTCCCCAGGAAACAAAGGTGGCACCTTCCACTGTGTGGCATCATTTTGTGAATCACATGACTGACTAAACAGCAAAACAAATATTTTGAGGAAAAAATGCTTGCATAACTGTATTATCTCTTTTCCCTTTTACCGGTTGGGAAAAGGGGGTTAAGAAACAGCTGCAGAGGTGAAGTATAGCAATATATTGAGGATTGCTAGAGGACTGACTCCTCCATCATCATTATCCTTTAACCAACAATAATAATAATAATCAATTAGTAAGTACAGTATAGATCAGTGATGGCGAACCTTTTAGAGTGCCCAAACTGCAACCCAAAACAACTAATACAAAGCCCAACACCAGCAATGAGCACCAACCTGATAAGACTGATAAGCTGATAACAATATGAGAAGAGCTCGCTGGAGCCGGCCAATTGCCCATCTAGTCCAGCTTCTGTATCTAACAGTGGCCCAAATCTATAATAAGGAGGTAGCAGTTATCCATCAGGGCTAGTAACCCGTGATTGACTTTTCCTTCAGAAATGTATCCAATCCATTCTTAAAGGCATCTAGGCTAGATGCCATCACCACAGTGCAGAATGACTGCCTTAATTTACTTTGGTAACTAAGACACTGTCACTAAGACAGAAAATGATCAAAATCTTCCTAGTAGGGTGCAGACAGCAAAAATATTAATAATAAATAACCTCATAGGGGTTTAAACCTTTCCTTGCTCTATGCAAGAATATAAAAAATATATATTGCCTCTTCATACACTGTATATATTTCAATTTGCTTTCAGTCAAATCAGTGAAGCTTAAGGGCTCACTTACATTACAGGAATGCAGGGAGTTTTAGAAAACGCATGCCGATTGCATAGCAATGCAGCACATTGCACACATTTTTTTTTAAAGCACAGTGGACAGCAACACACAGTTACAGGGTTCCCAGTAGCTTATTTCAAAGGTTTGTTTGGCAGGGGCATTAACAAAGAATGGTAACACAGCATAACAACATAAGTGCTATTCACATATGAAAATATTATAGATATGCAGGGGGTGTTTTTTTTTTTGGTTTCAATAGATTTTTTTTTTTTTGCAAAATACCAAAATACAAATTAAATATAACGAAAATACACTGATGTATATAAAAAATAAACTTATAAAACTTGACCAAATAGTACATATGTGTGACAACATTACATATTAGTGCATATGCTAAATAAATCCTGTTTATTATTATTAATAATAATTATAATAATAATATTATCAGATCCCTTATGGCTTAATTCTGCCAATATGATAAACGTATTATAGAAACTTCCACATTCCTTCCTACACATATAGTGCAGAAGCTTTACTTTGACTTCAATCTGGTCAAAACAGTTCAATAATACAATTAACAGTAATTTCCAAAAGAGGGGATAAACCAGATACAGAAAAAAAGAGCAGAAAAAAAAGGTCTCTAATTATAAATATAGGAGACGGACAGATGTTCCGTGGGTATTCATACTGAGGGCAAATTGGGTAAAGAATATTGTTTTGTTTTTTATTAAGTATCACTATATTGACAGAACAACTATACTGCTGCTTTATAACCCAGCTGCTAACAATTTAGCTCAAATTATTTGTTTAAAATTCGGTTCCTCTGCATTTCTTCAATTAGCTATATATAAAAAGTCTCAGTTGCCGGTTTTTACATTATACTTAGAGCCTTCACAGATTTTCAAAGAGCTATTACATTCAACAGGCACTTACCTTAAGTGGATGGAAATCTATCACAAATACAACTGCAGCTAAGGTAGCCTGTTCTTCAGCTGTCATACTGTACTTCCAATAACTAGGATAGAGCAAAACAAGATCCCCCATCCTTGTCTGCCTACCACTTCCTTCACATTCCTCCCCCCTTCTGTGCTTTCACCCTTTCAATTCTGGATTAAGACACATCAGCTTCAAAACACATTAGCTGCCTCTCCTCCCCATAGCCTGGTATTCTGACGGTTAACTGATAACTCAAGGAGAAAGGAAATGGGGCTGACAGAGTGACAATGGCAGAGCCATTGATGGAGAGCGTGTGCCCACAGAGAGGGCTTTGAGTGCCCCATATGGCATGCGTGCCATAGGTTCGCCACCACTGGTATAGATGAACATGGAAAAATAATGACTGTTTCTTTGTCCTTTCAAATTAGGAAGCCCACTGGTCTTTCTACAGAAATTTGTATATTGTATTTCAGATGTACATATTTTTCAATCATGTTTTATATTAGGATTTAATTATTAACTATCTTTCACTTTTGCTGCTGTTCTCCTAGCTCCAATCTTTGTACTTCAGGCTCCATAGTGCTAAGGCCAGGTATCATATACAGAACATGCAATGGGAACTGAGCATTATTTGGATAATAAAAAAAAATAATGTTTTCAGTTTGACCCAACCGATGAATACACATGATGAATGTTACATTATCAGTATCCTTTACTAAAAATGACAAGAGCACTGAAGCATGACTAATACATATTGTATTATTATTTGTGCTTCAAGGATCAGAATGGAATTCAAGCAATATGACGTTAGCACAAGCTTCTATTCATTTCCTGCTAGCAACAAATGAATATGCTATAAAGTATGAGACAAGTTTTTAAAGCAGACCTAAATCTTTAAAACAAAATATTGTGAGGAGGCAGCTCTTCATTGCAGAAGGGACAGGCGATGTCTCTTCTGAAAAAAATAATTAACTGCCCTGGTCGCTGGTTAGGTGAACATAATAGGTTAGGTTACATAGTTCTAGCCTGGCCAATCAAGATGGCTGGTGATAGTGAAAAAAAAAACAAGCAAAAGAAAATAAAACAATAGATATGCATTTCCTAAATAATCCAAAGTCAGGCTGTATGAACTTCTAGTTCTGTCTAGACTGTCTTTTTTTACAGCAACACCACTGCAGTTCCCCACTGCTAACTAGTTTCCAAATGACCAGAAGTGATTGGGTGTTTACCTGCAGTGTGACTGCAGTGTATTTTTTGAGACACTCCATCCCAGGGTGGTCTACTACTCTGACTGATCCCAAGTACCAAGAAGTTAAAAATAAGCAACAGTTCGGCAATGCAAGGCTGAACAAGCTCCTAGTGATACAGGTAAAAGCAAAAGGCAATGACTTAAACTGACCAGGTATTAAGAGGAACCTTTTTTCAGAGCAGTACATAAATTAAATGAACAGTACCTGTAAACACTGTGAACAAGTAACTAAACCAGAAAGTAAAATCAAGGATTGATCATACTTAAAGTCATGATATTTTCAACACTGTTTTGTTACAGGAAACAACATTTGCCCTACATCAAATAAATTATGATCACAAATTTGGCTTTAATCAGATTTCTTTGATCAAATGTCAATATACAATTCTCAAATGATCATGCCATATATTAGTTACTGAATATTTGATAAATTGACAGGTTTACTTTAACTTATATGTAAGGCATATTACTAAAATCACGAAAAGCTTTAAACTATGGATCATTTTCAAACATTATTTTGAATATTTTTAAATCTGCATTTGTTTTTAAATGATACCCTGTGATTTTGCCATGAAGGCGGAGCCATGAAATACAGACAACCACTGTCCCCTGCCTGTATATAAAGTCCCTCTGCTCTATGTACCTTTCATGAAATACATTTACTGATGCCTTCTGCATTCCTTTCTTCAATCCTCCCAACTAGGAAAGCAGGGCCAGATTTACTTCCAACTACAGGGCTTATAGACAACAATGGGAGCTGAGCCTATTACAATTGTATGAGATGTGCCGTTCGACACAAATTTACAAAGATTTAGACCTATGTTGTCACAATCAAGAAACCTAACTTGGGAAATGCAATGCAGATATAATAGGCCTGATTTATGAAAGCTCTCCAAGGCTGGTGGTGTACTATAGAAAAGTCTTTGCATTTTTAATGAAAATAGACTTTATTCTGTACTTAGATTTAACTGCAGTGAAGAAACAGTGTCATTCAGCTAGAAAAACTATTCTTAGGTAGACAACAATAACTCATAAAACACTTTATTTATAACTGCATTTAGAGGATTGAAAAGAGTAACATTTTCCGGCCTTCCACAGTTCATTCTTTGGACCTTCAAGATGTATTTCTAGGATTTCAATTCGGCTCATTTTACACAGTGCCATACTACTGGAAAAGCCGACTCATAAACTGTTTTACTTTTTTAAGTTTCCCCTGGCACTGAGTTATTATGCCATAAATTAATCAACAAAGTTCATTTGATGGCAGCCATCTGAAACACAGACTAGAAGGTCTGCATGGGAGCCAGCCAAAAACACTAGACTTAAACGAGAGCTTCTGTGCAAAACACCTTCCATAGCAAAATTCAGACACTGAATTTTCCTGATGCGTTTCAAGATATTGGTGTTACAGCCAAAAAAATAAAATGATTTCTAGACCATGCTAATCTCATAAATAACTAGAGACATAAATTTAGTTTCTATAGTATAATTTATAATGAAATGAATACTCATGACAAAGCTTCACTTGCTGTAAACATCAGATGTATGTTTTAGATCATACTTCTAGTCTGCCTTTTCATTATGTGTCTGGGCTGGGAACCAGAAGGCCTAATGATAAACTTTTCATAGACATCAATAGAAGAACAATAACAACCTAGTAAATTTAGATGAGGGCACCATATATTGTGAGGACATGTTGCTCAAGCTGAAGAAACAAAAAATGGTTTGCTTATATTTGCTTTGTTACATTTCCAACAAAAACCTTTTATGTCCTGAACTCTTTTTACTACTATGGATCAATGATATAACAGCTGAGATCAAATAAAATTAGATCACTTTTCAGCTTATAGAAATACATTTCAATAAAATAAATGTTTTTTTTAATATGTAGAGAAGTTATAATGTATCTGTGTTCTCACCATTACCTGCTTACCAATCTGTTCTTTGATCATGCCGAATACAATGCCTTAGCTAATATACTCATATGACAGAGAGAAGCCCTCTTATCAGGGCTCTAAAAAACTATATGAACAGAGTAGCTTGAGTGTAAGGATTTTTGGTATGATGTTTCCAGGCTTTTGTTGTTAATAATAATAACACCATCAACATAATAATACAGTATATTTATCAACTATAAAAGTTCACTAATACTAATCAATCAATACAAAATAATATTTAATGGGTCACTTATGCCAGTAGTGGATGCAAATAACTAGAAATAAAAAGCAAAGCATTACCAGTTTTATTACATAATATAGTAGAATTCTGGCTTACCAATGTGCTTAGCTATATATAAATGCTATTTTATGACATACATGCCACATAACTTATTATAAGGAGGATTTTAAAGAGATAAAAAGTGTAAGACTCCAGTTGAGGTGTAATGATCCTGTAGCTTACATATCTGCCGGGCAGTTTTTAAAATTAATCTTAGCACTCTAAATGCAGCAGACTAATCAGGGTGTTTTCAAGTCTATTCAAGTTTCTTTTGGTAAAGATCCATGAAGTAAGGTATGAATGACCCCTGGTTTGTATATGACAAATAAGTTTTATGGCCACCTTCAGGCACATCTGCACAGATGCAGGTGTTATCCATAAACATGTCAGATAAACACTCTTTCATAAATAAGAAGATACCAATTCTAGGAAACCTTCTGCTATGTGTACCTACCAGTTTTTACAATGGCAGCCAAGCACTTAAAACAAAATTCCTACATCTAGAATCTCTATAACAGTGTTTCTCCAACAGGGTCCAGTAGAACCCCAGGGTTCCTCCACAGATAGCTAAGGGTCCTTGAACAATAGGACAGGTCAGTTTAACATTCACAAATGAGCTTATTGGCTTTATGTACATTCTTCCTGCTTACTACCACACTAATACTGTGAGCTATGGAAATAGTAATTTTTGCCAGGGGTTCCCTCAGATAGTTATTTAAAAGAGTTCCTCCATGTTTAAAAAGTAAAAAAAAACTGCTCCCTAACTTTAATGAACATGGTAAAGAAGAAATCAACTTATGTAAAGAATGTTAGAAAGTTGAACATGCACAAAAACACATCCCATAACCTTTATTCTTTCTATTACTTTATAAAATAAACCTAATTGCATTTCATTGTTTTATTTTAGCCATTTTTTGAACATACATGACCTTCAATGACTAAATCTTCGTATACATGCTAGATGATTGTCACCTAAAACAATCACGATCCTTTTCTATAAAACTGATAAGTGCAAGGGAACATTTTTTCCTGTGACAGAAATTTAATGCATCTTAAAGCTGCGTACACACTTGCAATTTTTGTCGTTGGAAAGGATCTATCACGATCCTTTCCAACGACAAGGGACTGCACGATGCATGAACGGTGCTGTACATACAGCACCGTTCATGCTCTATGGAGAGGGGAGGGGGAGAGCGATGGAGCGGCACCCTGCTGCGCGTTCTCCCCCTTCCCTTTCATTAGGATCGGTTGTCGTCCATCGTCCGTGGATCCGGCAGGACGGTCGTTCGGACGATGGACGACACCGACTGTACACACGGCAGATTTTCGCCCGATATTTGGCCGATGCCGATTATCGGGTGATAGAAATCTGCCGTGTGTACGTAGCTTAAGAAATAGACAGTGAAGGCAACAGACTCCAAATGATGTCCACTATTAATGTTAATGTTATTAATGTTCATCTGCCTCCATGCTAAAGAAGAATGTAAGTCTTTTTAGCTCTGATTTCTTGAGATGACTAATTCTATGCCCAGAAATTGCATAGCTACACTAAGAAGGTTTACAGTCAATGACTCAGCTTTTGTCAAACCCCTTAGGAGTTTTCCTGCTTAATGTGCAAATTGATGTACAGTCAGGATACTTGGAAATTGTACATCAAAGGTATCCAGGTAAAAGGAAAAGACTGACATTTTGCCAAACATCATGTTGTAAAACAAATATTAATTGTCCACATGTTAGAAATGCAGGATAGCTCAAGATGTTTTTTATCAAGTTTTTATTTGGTATATGTATCTTTTTATCCTGATTACCTCTTTTATGTTTGTTTGTCACAATTTTCTTACATTTGATAAATTGTTTCCCCGTTTTACAAAAAAGCTGTATCATTAAAAGCAGTACTTGAGTTCCAGTTATATGACTGTTTAGTCTGAGAAGTACAGTCTGGGAAAAATACATCATTAGACTACTGCAGATAGAAGAAAATGTTTCCCCTGCCTCCGTAATATACAAAGTCCAAAATGTATTTTTCCTTATTTTAGACAGTTGGGTGGAGACCATTGGCCTGATTTATTAAAGATCGCCAAAGCTCTAAGGGATACACTTTCATCAGTGAAGCTCAGTGATCCAGCAAATCTGGAAAGGATCTGGTCCAGGATTGAAAACATTTCATAACAAATAGCAAATTACTTTTAGGAAATCTATTCCAGGTTTGCTGGATCACCCAGCCTCACTGATGAAAGTGTATTCTCTCCAGACTTGAAGAGCTTTAATAAATCAGGCAACTCAAAATTTGGGATTTACCTACACTTTAAATCCCATGACATTGGTAAACAGAACAATAAAGCTATTAGACATTGAATTTCTGCATTCTAGTGTCACTGAAAACAATTACAAAAGATCTATTTCAGCAACACTATAATGAACAAATGCAGTACACACAGTCCTATTCAGTTCTATGGTGAGAGGAGTGGGAAAACAAGTGGGAGGTACCATGCTGCATCACCCTTTATAGGAAACGGAAGTTCATCCCTAGTCAGTTGTGTAGTGTTCCGCCACGGTGCATCACTAAACAATATCAGGGGATTGTTGATTCTAGATTTTCATCCAATAATCATGAACATATCTAACTGGTGTACATAGTCTTAAAGAGAGAGAGAATCCCCCTAACTGGTTTGTAGAAATACAAACCTGACAATGGTTGTAACCCCTCTCCAAAGTGTCAAAAAAATTTGTCTTTAGGTATACTAAACTACTAATACTTTACTGCTTCAATTGGTAAGAAACTGGTTAGCATGCTCTAACCCCAAGAGATTTAAAAGTGGATTATTGACATTTTCCTTCTTACTATTTTAGGGGCTAAATGTTACCTAGATATTTCAGAAAGTTAGAGCATGGATGATGACATAAGAATTACTTTTTACAAACACAGTTTTCTTTGGAAAAATGGGTGTATGCACTAATTACACGGGTCAACAAAAAATTAGTTTTGAGAATCATCAGAAACCACAGCAAACTTTTCGAGCAGATCTGTTTTCGTTTTTCCCCTAACACGTAGAGTTTCTGAGTTATGAGTACTATTATAGTTAACATTGTACGTGCATGTATTTTGTACTAAAACGGAAGCACCGTTGAAGTGAATAATAAAACATCTTCAGTGTGAAGTAAAATAAGAATCACTGTGGTATAGATCTACTGAACAGTGTCATTCAGGTACCATTGTTTCTTCAGAAATGCTTAGAGTATGATTTTCTTGTGTACTCTGTCTTGATTGTCGCGGTACATCATCCAGAAGTAGTCAGCCATCATACTTTCATTCCAGAAACCTTGGTCATGGTGCTCCATTAACTGAATCTCCTGGTGAAAACGTTCTCCTTGTTCGTCACTCACCATACCAAGATTTTCCGAAAAGAAAACCACTTGAATGCATCCCAAGCTTCTAGCTCAGCTGCTGAAAGAGATTATTTGAAAACATCATCCTGCAAAGGAGACTTGATCTGTGGCCCTATAAAAATCCCTTACTTCATTTTTGCAGTGCTTATGTTTGGAAACTTCTCAACAAGGTTGATTTACCCATGGCCTTTACAAGGTTCTTCATCAAGCCTAACTTGATATGAAGTGGTGACAGAAATAATTTATGCAGATCAACCAGAGGCAGAATCTTCACACTGCTTGTTTCGGGCTTATAGGTATCTCTTGGTAGCCAATCACGCTTGACATAATGAATGGTCTCCCATAGATCGGCTGTCCCACAGACATAGGAAACAGCAATATTTTGTGAATGCTCCTTGCATTCCCATCAGCAAGCAAATGACTTTTAGATCCCAACAGTGTACCACTGGTGTATTTTACACGGGATTGCTTCAAGTAGTAACTTCATGTTGTCATAGGACTCCTTTAGGTTAATAGAATGCAGTTTATGCAGTAATACTGTTTTCAAGCTTCTTTTAGAGGAATCAATGAAGATACGCCAGATGGAACATGCTCTTGTGACAAACTCTTAAAGAGTGCATTTATATCATGACAGTAGCACAGTGGGCTATCACTAGTGAAAAACGTTGTCAAGTTATGATTTCTTTTTCTGTAGTGAGTTACAGTTACACCCTTTGCAAGCAAGTGCTTCTGTTTAAGCCTTGAAGCAAGAAGTTCTGCTTTGTCTTTGGAGAGATTTAGATAACGAACAAGATTATTCAGCTCTGCTTGTGTAAAGTCTCTGGTTCTGAATCTTCATCGGCCAAGTAGTCAGGATCAGATGATTCGGGGTTGTAACTGGCTGCAACTCCAGCGCATTCTTCATCATCTTCTACAGAAGCAAGTCCATCATGTGGCGGTACCGGAACTGGCAATGAATCATCATGGGGAACAGGCCTAATTGCAGAATTGAGGCTGGGATATACAATTTTGTGCTTAGTTTTACCTGAGAATCCACTTTTGTTGACACGGCAAAAATAGCAGTCGGTTAGATGGTCTCACGGTTCTCTCCACACCATTGGGAATGCAAATGACATTGCTGCTTTACGCCGATTTAGCCAGTCACGCAGTCCATTGGAACAACTGGTACAGATGACATGTGGAGCCCAAAATCTATCCTGGACACCAAGTGGACAGCCGGAATATAATTTGTAAATCTTTTTAAGTTCTGTGGTAATTTGGCGATGTTGTGCTTTCGTCGTGAATGATCCACACACGTAACAGAAACTGTCTGGACCATTACCCTCCTGAGTGGTTCATTTGTCTGGATTTATGTGTCTAAAAGCAGTACATTTTTTCATTGTAGGCCCGTAATTCTTACGTAATTTAGGCGTAATTTACCAGGATATGTCCACACAAGAATCTGCGTTTATTAAAGTTTGAAACACAAAATCATGTCAAAATAATAAATTAAATTTAATAATAAACTTTAAAAAAAAACTGATTATTTATTTCATCAACTAATAAACATACTGGTTGTGATATATTTTAAAACAAGGGACAACACAGAGTCCAAAATCACAATCTGGGCAGTAGAACCAGGTTTCTTTTCTAACTTTTTTCCCGGTGTCATCCTGCTTAGCACAACACACCATGCACATCCTCATTGGCACTTCCTTTCTTGCAGTTAGTGGTAAATGGTCCATGAAGTAATGACAAGTCAGGCCTTCTGGGTTCATGACTGTGGTAGCACAGCGTCCAACTCTATCGATTTCTGCTGCTTGGTGCTTCAAAGATATGGCCTCACAAATCTTCTAGATAAAATCAGGTACAGGCCTGTCATTCTTTTGTTTGAAGAGAATGTAGACATTCCACAGACATTGTTCCACCAGATGTCTGAAGATTTTTTCATAATACTTTCTCTGTTGCTTTCCAACAGCCAGATAGAAAGTCATCGCCTGGTCGGCTCTGTCAACACCTCCCATGGTGCTATTGTAATCCAGAACAACCTGTGGTTTGAGAATCTCTTTCCCACCTCTTGTTCTAGTCATAGCAGTGGCGGTGTTATGTACAGTGATCAAAGAGTAGACATCTTTTTTGTCACACAATCGCAGGGCCATCATTTTGCCTTTTTGCCAGGCAACTATTTCCCCAGTCTTCAGCTTCTGTTTGACAAACATAGATGGCATTTCGCGCCAGTTAGCCCTAATCATTCCATAGGCATCCGTTTTATGCTTGATCAGGAATTCAAATAATTCAGGGGAGCCGTAAAAAAATTATTGGTAGTAACACAATATCCTTGATTGAGCAATGGCTCAATTAGCGACGAGACAGATGATGTTGCCACTCCATTGCTGCTGAATCTGAGGCTAAATTTTGTACCTCTCCCAGTGTATATTAAGGTGTTCCAAATATACCCTTCACACAGCATTAATGATTTGGCTCTGAACCTGGCTCCCCTAGATGCTATGTATTACACCCAGCTGAGCCTCCCCTTGTGGGCTATTAGACTTTTGTCTATACTTTTTGTGGCACATAGCTGTCTCTGAAGTTCTCCAACATCATCTGATAGACCTCCCAAATTTTTTTTAGCTTGGGTGCAGGATGAGTGGTCTCATCAAGTTTCATTTTTGGCGAAATGTTGATATTTCATGATCAAGCCAAAACGATATTCAGACATGACTGTGCCAAAAAAAAAAGGGATAGCAATCAGCCTATTTGTGGACCAATACCATTTCTGCAGGGGTTCCCCACCACTCCGTGGAGAATAACTAGCCCCAGAAAAAGCTAAATGTCCTTTTCAGTGACAGGTTCCCATTTCTAGCTTCTGGAAAACCTGTGTGAGGCAGCCAATTGTTGCTGTGCGTACATGTGGGTTTCCTCAACAATTTTCTTTGTCATTGAGAAAAAACTACAGGTACGCCAAGGGGCTGTGTTATACATCTACCTTCAGGCCAGCTCCCCAGTAAATGGGAATCTTGGGGGCATTGGCTGATCCTGACTAATATCGATAACAGGTCTCCAGGCGAATCACTGTCGCTTGACTCCAGTAGTAATTCAAAGTCGCTCTCACTGTCTGCAAGTTGTTCATAAGCAGCTTGACTTGAGAGACACCTTTTGGAAGCCATGGGGGAGTAGTCAGAATCCAGGCAGAGATGTAATCAGAATCCAGGCAGAGGTCAGGGCAGGTAACAGGCAGAGACGTAATCAGAATCTAGGCAGAAGTCAGACAGGCAGGGAGCAGAGACGTGGTCAAAGGTCAGGCACAGGTCAGTAATCAAATGTAATGGCAGATAGGCAGGGCACAGTAACACCGTAACACTCCAAAGCTCAAAAATATACTGGCTACTTTGTATTGGATTCAATACAGTTATTTTGTATTGAATCCAATACAAATAATTTTAAATTTCCCGCCACGCCCCGAACGCAAAGGCCGCATGCACCGACGTCACCGAGAACTCGCCTGGTGACTCATCGGATGCAGGAGACGCCGGCCGGAGTCTAAAGTGGTTAGCATTATTTAACCCTTTTTTTATATAGCTTTCTTGAACTGATTGGCTACTTGTCATGCTGCTTGCTTCCCACTCCTGATGTACAGAGACTGCAGAAAGCTAATACCCGGGGAAAATTCAGGTACTTACACTTGTATTTAAACAATACATTTAATATTGAGTTCATTGTTACAGAGCTGCACTATTTTGGGTCTTTTGTTTCTTGCTCTTAGGAAACCAAAATGTTCATGAAGAATATAGCGTTGAAATAGTAACAAAAGTAACAGTAAAAAAGTACATATTTGTAAGGGTAACACTTTTTTTTCCGGTAATTATGATTTTTGCCTAGAATTATGACTTGTAAATTGTAAAAGAGCTGCTAGAAGGGATTGGGGAGGTAATAGGAAGACAAATGTATACCAGAGATGTATAAATGGATGGACACAGTGTATGGAAAGTTCGACTACAAAATAGGCAAATTGGCAAATAAAATATATATGATGAATTCCATAACATCTAAAAAAATGAATGATACATAAGGCATTTAGAAATGTTAGAAAATCACCCGATTGTTAAGGGCATGGGGAAGAGTAATTAACAAGCATTTATCCCTAATGACCAGAAAGACACAATATGAAGGTTAACTTGGAAGAATTTGTAAACCAATGGTCCTGCGTTATCGTAATGCTAATTAGGCTCATTCAGACTAGTACAGCACTGTATACAGTAAAGAACATATATTATTCAACCATTCAACGCAAATTTGCTATGAAATAATTACTGTTCATTGTTTCAAGACGGTAATCTAGAAGAGACCATGTGCTCTCATCATGACTCACACATACTTTCACTGAGATTTTGCAACCATGCCACACAGTGTGAATTTATGGTGGGATGATTTCAAGATAACAAAATTCCCTAGACATGAGAAGATTAAACTTTCAGGCATATTCTATGAAGTGGAATTATTTTACTTATTCAACTTCCTATACCATGGGGTTGGTACAGACAATATATGAAGATGATATGACCAGTCACTCTTCACAGTATATTGAAAACTTGTGTCAACTTTCAAAGCCTATAGGGGCCTCAAATGTGGCCCCTGATATTATCAAAGTACCTCACAAAAGGTTTAGTATACTGCATAAAAGGCTAAAAAGGACAGTTAGAGACTGCAGATATACTAGAGATAATAATTTCCGGGCTACATACAGGTTTGGATGCAGACTGGAAACCTGCTGAAGAAAAATGCTGAGGGCATTTTCTGCAAAGCTAGCAATGATCACTGATATTACCTTACAAATCAATCATCCACAAAAACTACCAAAAAGCAGAAGATCATGATAATCAGCAAATACTGCACATTGTTTAAGGAAAAGAAAAGGAGGAAGTTTACCTTAACGAAGTACAATTTTGAACCTAGCCAGGTCACCCTAAAGCTGGCTATCCCCATGTAAAAAAAATCTGCTTTGGATGCTGCCTTTGCAGTACACATTCACACAAAGTTGTGCAACAATGTGGACAGTGACAGAATCAGTACAATAGTGACACAGACATAAATATGTGTACAGAGACACAAATAGTGCTGCACGCACACATCCAGAATCTAGAGTTCTGCTTTGGACTTTGTACACATGTTCGATCACTGTTGCTCAAAACAATCTTTAGTGACAGTTCCTAGTGATAGATGAACCAATGAGCGCTGTACACACAGCAATGTTCTGTTCTATAGAAGGGGAGAATGAGTGAGTGGCACCTCGCTGTGTTCCCCTCCACAGAAGCACACAATAGTTGTTCTCAGTTGGTCGGTCACCAATCCACCATGGCGAACTGATGAACGCCTTCAGGGAACTGCTATACACGTGTAATTTTTTTCCCTTGGGAGATAATTGGTCAAGTAATCACAATCATCTGATAAGTATATGTAGCCTTAAAGATAACATTTAGAGAAGAGTAGCACAAGGATGCAACAAAGAATGAAAACATATAAAGATAAATATCTTAAAAAAGAAGGCAAATATTTAATACACAGTGCTTTTTTTAAATAGCATTTTGCTACAGTTTTCATCTACTTTAAGGCTGTTGTACTGGGGGCTTGCAGACTAAAAAGGTCTATGCTTTATTTTATGTCTATTTTAAGACAAGTACTTCAAAAGGAATAAAAAAAGGTTTAATAAACATATATAATTCATACTATTCCAATTAAAAAAAATATTGCAATAATGTTATCTACCTAAAATAATGACATAATAAATCTAAAGTACAATCTTCCTAATAAGCTAGAAGCATAAAAAAGATAAGATTGCTCCAGGTGAAAACATCTGGTTCACTTCCCGAAAAGAACAAGCTGTTACAAGTTGCAATAGGTAAATTCCTTCACTGTTAGTCAAACTCTTAACATTTAGCAATGTAGACAACAATGAGAACTGAAGACGAAGAATGTAAACATGATTGGCAAAAGATAAACCCTTTATTTACTCTTTCGGAAATTGTGTAAATCAGCATTGGGTTACCTATTGTATAACCTTGAATAATTACTTGACCATCTCTGTAGAAGACCTCAGCATTCCATATATTTAATCAAAGTGATGTGCTCTTTGTGTATATGTGTAAGTATGCCATATACAGTATATGAGCTTGGGTGACCGCTAATACACATTGAACATTCCTCATCTGGTCTAGAATTGAAATTGTCAAAAAAAAGCAGGATGGTACCTGCAGAGATAAAATGTCAAGTGTTTCTGGCTCTAACCATGTTTTAACACAGTGAAGGGTTCAAATCTCCGGTTATTATTGCTAATGTGAAATCTCTTCTGCACCAAATCCTTAAAGAAACACTAAACTATATGCAAAAAAAAATATACTTACTAGGGTTTCAATGCAGAAAGTCAAAAGAAGACATTATAAAAGACAGGAGGGTCACCAATGCCAAATGTTTCAGTGGCACAGGGGTTTTTATTGTTTTTATGTACATAGGCCATCAGCTGGGAGGTAAACAAGTAACTGTTTTTTTGTTTGTTTTTTTATGCATAGAAGGCGGTGCGTATGTGTTTCAGTTTTAAAGTGATGATAATATTATGGGTGGTCATCTGGTCTATTGCTTCCATCGACTACTAAGCAGTTTGTTTAGCAAATTTTCTTTTGGTACTGGAAGGGTTTTTCGGAAACAATGGTAAGTAAGAAGTACAAACAAACTGTGTTTTTACTTCCTATACCTCTACATTTCCTAGGCACGGCAACCACAATGGTAGAATTCCACTCCTCAGGCATAACCCTATATAACACCTAAACTGCCTATACTTGTTTTGAGACCTAGAGATTTAAACAGTGTAACCACAACACAATGTGCCCATTAATCCTTTCTTTTTTCTGTGAGGGGAAATCTTACCAATAGAGTAATAAAAACCTTATTAAGATTGTAACCCTTACTTAAACCTTAGAAAAACCAAAAAGAGATTTAGTTATTCTCCAACACACTGGACCTGATTTATTAAAGTTTTCCAAAGTTTATTTGGCAAAAAATTTTCAATCGTAGGCCAGATCTGTTTCAAATTGGTGGATCGCCCGGGTTCACCCATGATAGTCTATCTTCTCCCGTCTTGGGGAACTTTATCAAATCAGGCTCATTATGTGATATTTATCAATATCATGTGACATACATATACAATAACCCTTACGCATGAAATAATTTTGAATCCAAAATGACAACACTTCTAATAAAGCAGATGCACCAGGGAACACACTGAAATTAATCATAAATATTACCATAATAAATTGAACATAACATTGATCAGCCCATCAAGTTTAAAGAGTGATACTGAATGAAGTATTGGGTCCCTCAGCTTCATCAAAAAAAGTTGTAATTTTGTATTTAAAATGGAGGTATGGGTAAGGGTTGTTGCTTTTTTGATTAAAAAGACAGTTTGTTTTCTTGGTATTATTATAAATTACATAAAAGTAAACTGTTTAATGTGTAATTTATAGGCATTTGCAGACGATGGGCTGCAGAAACAATTTATAGAATTAATTAGGAAGAATCATAAACACAAAATATGTTGTGTAGGCAAACTTCTGCAGAAACAAAACAATTTACAGAGCTTGTACTTCTTGTATTTATGTAACTTAGGATCAATAATATACAATACAATATGACATTGCAGAGGAATACATAATTGTTCCAGCAAAGAAAACTGTAATAATGGATGGAATATTCTTTCATACAAAAGATCCTTTATACAAATTGTGAATACTGTCATATATTTATAGCCAGCCTTACCATTTTAGCACTAATACACGTTCCACTAAACAGGCAAAAGTACTCTTTTAGGTCCACCATGTAATAAATTATATCTATTGCCTGACAAATTTTACTTGGATATTTGCTGAAGCAAGTTAAGGTTAGAGTGAAGTGTCAATGTACATCTGTATTGAAGATAACCAGTTAAGGGCCTATACATGATCAACTAACTAGTTATAAGGGGCCCTAGACATGGACCCTAAAATCAGGAAAATGATGCACACAATGATGCTTTCAGTCTATAGTTATGGCAGACAGGTAGATTGCTGCTAGTATCGTTAATATTCAAATCAATGCCCCTCCACAATTGCTGATAACTTGAAGCACATTCTTCTTAGATAAAAACTATAAAATTTTAGAAAAATACATAACAAAATCAGAATAATCTATATGTGAATAAACATATGGCAAAAGCCTTGTTTTTTGCTCTGGCCTCTGACCATATACAAAGCTTAACAACAGATGTTGGGGCTTTCCTAAAAGATTGCTGCTGTAATCTATGTTGGTGGGTAATTCTGCAAATACATGCCTATTATTTAGAGCTTATTTAAAGAAGCATTCATTATAAATGCTGTGGTTTGAACCTGACAACAGTACCTGCTTTTGCCTGCGACATGAACAGGTCTCAGTAGTGCCAGCTGTTTGAAACAAATACAAACCAAGTCAAACACACTAAAGCTACGTACACACGTCAGATTTTTATCGCCCGATAATCGGCATCGGCCAATTATCGGGCGAAAATCTGCCGTGTGTACAGTCGGTGTCGTCCATCGTCCGGACGACCGACCTGCCGGATCCACGGACGATGGACAACAGCCGATCCTAATGAAAGGGAAGGGGAGAGCGCGCAGCAGGGTGCCGCTCCGTCGCTCTCCCCCTCCCCTCTCCATAGAGCATGAACGGTGCTGTATGTACAGCACCGTTCATGCATCGTGCACTCCCTTGTGAAAGATCCTTTCCAACGACAAAAATTGGAAGTGTGTACGCAGCTTAAGAAAAGTAATCTATTCTTTATCTAGTTTGCTTTGCATACAGTCACAAGGCCTATCTGCATAAGTCACTAATGTGACAGCACACTAAACAATGGTGATGTATGAATTTAAGTTTAACAAAGGCCAAAGAGCAATGGTGTGCAGTAAATCATGCCAACCAATCAAAAACTAGCTTGAGGTCTTTGCATTTGGAATCTTCATTTCATCCACATTTGGAAAGTCTTGAATGTAGTGGAATTAATTGTGTACCTTTAGGTATTTTGCTCTTTAATTCTGATGTGAAAGGCCCCTCCACTGCCTCCTTTGTAAAAGGTGCTTCCATTCTGCATCCACTAATAACCCTATTTGCACTAAGCTATCAGTTCGACACAATTAGTTCACAGCTCCAGCCTTAGGATACACTATTTAGATCAAAGAAAAGTGAACTGTAAGTGCTTTGGGCCAAATTGATCTTGTTGCTTTATAAAAATTAAAAAGCAGTTGGCTGTAAAGGTTTGGATCAAATCATAATTTACAATCACAGTAGCTCAAATGTCAAACACAAAAAAGTACCAAAGGCAGTTTTTACTGTGTGTTTGTTTTGCACTGTCAATGATTTCATATCTTTATCAGACACTTATGTATATATATTTTACAATCGCTTACAATGCATCTTCTTTTAAAATTCAGTGGCATACCAGTGTCTGGTTTTATAGCAAACTTCTGCTACATGGAACATGAGACAGGTCCTGCCAATGCCAGAAATGTGTTTAGCAAGTCTAGTGAGAAATGACTAGAAAAGTAATGTTAATGTTTACGTATTTGAATGTTTCAAGTGTGTGCTACTTTTGCATGAATGACACAGTATACTTATTTCACTTGAAAGGCAAAAGTTTCATTAGGTAAAATGAATGAATCAAATGTAATAAGGCATTTAGAAACTGTACCAGTTAAAATAAACTAATTTTTTCCATGCTTACTTTAACATAACCTCAAGTTAGGAAAGTTTATTTACTAACATTGTGTGAGTTTACAGACTGGCAATACACATGCAGATTTCTGATTCATGAAAGAAATATTTGTTATAATTGCATTCACCTAAACCAACTGTAACTTTTTAAATGATCTGTAGTTTTTTTTTTTCGTTTTTTTTTTGTGGATGTGTACACAATGAAGCCATTGCTTCCTTTTGTAGGACACACGTGGAAAAATCATTACTGAATCACACAGATTTTTAAAAGTTAACATTTTCTGTAGTAAGTCATGCTGTGCGAGACTGAATGTAACCCTCTGTAACCTACTTGTTACTAGAGAAGATATGATCCGTCATATCACTGATAACAGTTATAAAAAAATGTTTTTATATTATATATACAGCGAGCTAGCCACTAAATGGTTTCTGTGGAATTCAGCACACTTTGTTAGGATGTTTTTTGAGAACACAGTAAACAATTTTTATGTTGCTGACCATTTCTTCTAATGGGTGATCAAAACCAACCTGTCTACATATAGAGGCGGCCTCCCACCAGCCTGACACTTTCAGGCACAACAATCAGGCAAATTTGGAAAAAAAAATCTGTCTACTTCCAAGATGGGCATCAATAGTAGAGTCTCTTTACAATCACTTAGCTTAAAAAGTTAGCTGAACTGAAAATTGATTAATGTCAGCCATACACAGCAACTTTTTAATAAGCCTTAGAAATTATGATGCGCAGAGAAATCCTACGCTAGTCAGATTTCAATTGATTTATTATAAAAAAAACATTGGTTGCTACTTTGCAAACTCTGAAGGTGTTATTGACTAAGCACATGAAACTGGGATAACAAATACATAACTTTAGTGAAAATACTTTAAACATTAAATAAAGCTGCGCTGAAATGCTAAAGGTTTTTTTGTATTTAACTTGCAAATAACCCCAACACTGTTTGTGAAGGCTTAAGGTGCATTAATTTACAAGTTTCATATATACATAGGCTAATTGTATCTACTGTTGTACTTACCTACTCTGAAGTTACTTGATGTGAGTGTGTCAGCGGCATGACCATTTTCACTAATAAGTGTGGTAGTGTTTCCTTTTTCGCAGTTGTTATGACAGCGGCCTTTGGTACAGGTGACTTTGCATATGCTGGGTGTGAAGACCACCTTGATGCGCCCTGTCTGGTTTCCCACTGCCAGGGGAGGCACAGAGAAAAGGAAAAATAGACAGATCAGCTTGGTATCCATTGGTATCCTCCCAAGGTATGGACAAAAAAGGTGTTAACGTGACAAATATCAAACAGAAGGACCGCAAATTGTCAGTTAGATCTGCACAATATCCAGTGGTGTCTCCGAAACAGCAATCGGATGATTAGAAAACAGAACTCTGGGATCTACTCCAAGACCACATTAAAGTCAAGTCACCAGAGTGGGATTAGTAATCACAATGCTGCACTTTATTCACAGGGACAGTGAAGGTGTAAGAAAAAATAAGTAGAGCACTACAGCATGCTGCATGACAGCTTAAACAGCCAGCTCTGACAGGCAGATGTAATGTAAAGAGGTTGGCTGCTGTACACCTAGGGGAGAATAAACTCCTGTTTCTTCCTGCATACTCCAGCTGTTTCTGCCGTTATTAATTCACTCTTTTTCCCTCTTCTCTCTCTCTCTCTCTATAGCCCGTCCCCTGGAAATGTTTTAGGCATGCGGCATGTCTGAGAACATCTGTCTCAAATCTCTTGGCACTCTAGATGGGAGTGATCAAACCTAGTGTGTGACGCAGCTGCCTTGGTCCAATTTTTTACACTAGCTTTTGGCACAAGGCCTATTGTCGGATTTAGGAATTATATACCCATAATTCATTATATTTATCCAGAGGCATAAGTCAACAGCTAAGGCTAACAATTTATTAGACTTTTATTGATTAATTTATTTTCCCTGTTCGTTTGGCTTAACTTAAACATTCTAGCAATGAAAACTTATGCTTGGAGTGGCATTTATTTTACTTATTAAAACAGAAATTAACAATAAGGAAGGTAATTACAGTTCATCCTACTTTAAACCTTTAGCTGCGATGACACTTTTTCCTCTTCCACATTTAAAGTCACTGAACATTTTATATGTAATACCATAGCAATCCAAGAAATTAACAGTATTACAATGTTACACAGAATTCACATAAAGTACAGTGCTTGCTGTATTTAAAAACTTTGTTCTATGCAGCCAGCACTTAGCTCAGGCATGTTAAACCGCCTGACAGAGTAGATGGAACTAGCTGAAACAAACATGCAAAGGTCCACATAACTTTTCCTGTAGGGGAGGGGTAGAGTGTCATACCTACTTAAAGCCAAACTCCATAAACTTCATAAAGAATAGGTATACAATCAAACTGCTAGAGTTTCTAACTTCTTCAAAGGACAAAAAAAAACATACTATCAAAGCAATTAAAACGTAATAGTCTGTAAATGGGTTAAAACAACAGCCAAAAAGTTTGAGGTTAAATATCACCTTTGCCCTATTAGGGCTCAAAAAGTATATTTCTTGGAAAAAACTCAATTGGTAACAACACCAAAGTAATAATTATTAGCAGAAAAGCCTAAAACTGTTAATCGATTACCATTGGATAGATTTCCTATCATCATCTGTGCCAAAGAGAAGTGAGGGTAAGTTCTCTAAGGACACTGATGACAATAAAAATTTGACAAAGGTTCCAGCCCTTTTCAAAGAAAAAAATTTAGGCTGCAATTGGGCTTCAGAAAACAAAAATAGCACTTTAGTAATTAGCTTTATTGTAATAATTGCATTATACAACATTTTATTCCAGTAAGAGGAACTATAAAACATATCCAACATATCCAAAATATGTAAGGGTGAGTAAACTTATTCAACTGTAGAACAGCTGGGGGTCCCATTCAGTTTAAATTCCTTAAACCAGTTGAGGGCTGAAAAGAAGTAAAATGGTCACAGGTGGACATAAAATACCAGATTGACATGCCTGTCTTAGATTAACCAATGTCTGTATGCAATAGAGATGCTGAAACCTGCTGAATGTCACACTATTACCTGGTTCTATGTGCTTGGTATTTCGATCAGTTCATCATTTGCACATGCTAATGAAGCACCCAAAATAAAAAAAAAGGGCACCACTAAATGTCAACATACCAATAGATTATGATTATTGTGTAAATTTTTATTACTTTATTTCCCGCCCAATAAATTGACGGATAGACAGTATAACATGCACCTATATTGCCCTTTCCAGATGGTGGGGGTAATCTTTATATTACATGTGTGTTCCATTTTCCTGATCATTAAAAAGGGGGTTGCATTACTCTCTTGCCTTTTATGTGTTCATAACTTTGTTTTTAATCCTACACCACTAATGTCACTTTATTGTGTAGTGAGAGGGAACAACCAATGAGAGAAAAAGGAGACCAGATGACTAATAGATGGTATAGGCTCCAGGAAGGGCATTTACTTTCTTCTTTAAATTGACTGAATTTATTTAAACCTTCAGTCTATTGGGTAGTTACTTTTAGCTTCAATATCATATAAGGCATGCTGAATGGCTTTTAAAACATTACGCCATATGATAAATTTAGTTAAATTTTTAAGCCGTGTTGGCTCTAAAAGAATCCTTAAGTGGAGTATAATGGTAAAGTGGTAGTAAATGTGCATCATACTCATCAATGGCAACCTTAGAATGCATAATGGCTTAGCCAGCCTGGTAACATAGTGACATATATGACTTTGATTTTGTTTCTGCTAACACGTCACAGCTTCTGTTATATGACAGTACTGTTGTTCTAGTGTCATTATATGCATTATATCTGGTAGTGTGGCAATAATTCTGATGCTAAAAATGAAGATTCTGTGCCCAAGTCCTTGTTGGAAGTTAAGTCTACATATGAATTATCTAGAGTGCACAAGAAATCTTTGTTCAGTATGGACTAATTCGATAACATATCAAATGTAAATGAAATATTTTTTTATTGAGTTGTTGTCTACGATTGTTGGACTCATCTGTGTAGTTTTTCAGGTGTTGAGTACTAATGTGTAGCTTATATGAAGTTTCCTGCATTTTTGTGTTTACCGAGCAGCTGCATGCCATATGCCCTCTCACAACATTGATTTGTGAATTGTATGTGCAGAGTTTTTTCTCATTCTGTGTGCAGTAACATGTCTTTTCCTGGGAAAATAAAAGTATGCCGGGCTAAAAAGACATGTCTGAGAGGCCCCATCGGCACACAAGCACTCAACCAACCAAAGGAAACAGTTGTAAGAGGTTGCATTTGGTCCCATACTCCTGAACATATGTTGGATTTGAAGCTGAGTATACAAAATATTGTAAAATAATCTCCTACTTGAATAATAGGTAAACTCAGTTTTGATGTTTGCATCAGTCAGAAAGTCTTTGATTATAAGATGAACCTTTCCTAGTAAAGGTTCCTCCTCTGTTCTGTAATTGCCTATCCAGTATCCTAAATTCAGTATCACCTGCCCCATCCCCACTGCCACTCCCTTCCCCCAGCCTCACTTTTCCTGGCCCAGTCTTTTTGTTGAGCTTTAGTTCTTTAAATCATGGAAGCTTAGCCTTACATGTAGGTGTTTCCACTCTACCTTGAGAAGTTATGTACAGCATCTTGTCAACCCTTTCCACAAGAAATGGTCAGCCTGCATTGCAATGAGAAGTATAATGCCCTTATAAATGTTAGAAAACGTTCTATAAATCGGGCCGGCGATTCTGTGCTGTGCGCCAATGCAGTATCCCACACAGCCTATTTTGCGCAGCAAAGAGTATAGATATATAGCAGCAGCCTTTGCTTGCCTTTGGCCGAGCCGCTCTGACTCAGTCCTGCGCTGCCATTGGCTTCTGGGACTTAACAGCCTCTCTGCTCCCAGTCACCAGTGCCTGTTGTAGTGTTAAGCTAGGCTGACTTGCTGCTGGTGTGTGTTCGTGTGATTTACTGTTTCCTGACCTATTGTTTGTATGCAGCCTGGACCGACCTTTTGCTTGTAACCCCAACTCTGCTTGTGTTTTGCCCCTGTGTATTTTGTGTGGTGGACGGATATTCTGTGAATGACCTCTGCTATTTTGAACTTGTCTCTGTTGGAATCTTGGTACTGCTTTATCTGTAGGCTGCTGGATTGATGCCAGCCCATCCCCCCACACCATCCCTTGCACAATAAGTTCTGGGGGCAACCTAATGCCAACCGAGCGCTGGGAGAGGCAACCAATTTCCCGAGGTTTAGCGAGAGCTTACTAAAAGTGAAGAAGTGTTAAATTGGGTAACTGATATCTGGTGAGGACTGGTGCTGACCAGGCCCTTACATGATATTGGTCTGATAATGATACTGGGTCAAAAAAAAGAGATGCGATACAAACCAAAAGGATGAATAATGGAGGAACAATGTAAGACAAAATATAAGAAGATTTAACTTTTAGAACCTATTTTAACAGGATAGATTGTTTTATTGAGCCTACATCCCAGTGTTTGCTCATTTGGTGCACATGAGTGCCAATTATAACAAGTGTTCAAGTTTGTAATAATGACCTCTGTACACATACAAATGTCAGGAAATTCTACATGTAAAATCTCGTGGCACGGATATATGTTTAAATAAAAATACATACAAAAAAAAATCCTTATAGTTATATCTGAAAATTATTATACTTCATAAATTAACATACACAGAACTGTGCTCATGCCACAAAAAAAACATATTCAAATCAATTTTTTATTTTAATTCTTTTGTTTATTTCCATTCAATTCTTTTGTTTATTCACTGGTTTGTAAAGTCATTAAATATTTGCATTTGTGCGTTGTTTAACTTTTTATGAAATAAGCCTTTGAAGAAAGCATTGATGTGTTTATTAGACTTAAATGTATTAAAATACTAGCTTCTTACATTCAGCTTTGTTTTTATATCATAAAATCAGTTCTGTAGATAGAAAAAACCTAATCCATGTTTATTAACGTTTGGAGAATTGGGGTGTAAAACAACTAACATGCATGTAATATAGGACAGGGATGGGCAACCTCTGCATTCCAGTTCTGACCTGTATCTACTTTCTGTTCATTCTTCCTATCCCTGATATAAGGCATTTCATTCCCTGCAATGCATTTAACACATTGGTTTTTAACTAAAACTTGAATTTATATTCAGATCATTTAACCCTGATCTATGAAGAGGAAGACTTCAATATGGTCAAGGCCAAAAAATTAACACAAGCCCTTGAAAACCCAGCCTTCCATGTATTAGACAATCCAACTATTTAAACATGATCATCGTCTGACCATAGTCATGTCTCCTCATAGGTTAAGGAGCACATCTATTAGTTTTAGTTTTCAAAAGAACAAAAGGTGTAGGATGTGTTGAGGAAGTGATGAGATATTTAGAAAAGGAAAAAATGAGTCTTCTTTACAGTCAATTACTCATTTCCTCCTCTGTATGCCAAAAAGAGAATCCAAAGATGAATATTTTGTGGGTGACCACCGGAGTGGAAATCCTGTGCAGAGGAACAACCTGTTAGAGCACCAGACTCACAAGTGCCTTTTCTGACCACAGCTTACAGGCTGCTTCTCAAAATTTCAGTGCTGTCTATCCATACAATATACGCATGTCAGATCCTACTTTTCACCTAATTCCGTTAATAAAAAGACTTTGTCACCGGAACTGTCATTGTTTTTTATTAAGCCATGAAAAAAGTTAATTCTTACTGGATTGTCAATTTTTTTAAACAATGTTTTGCACAATATAAGTTGCAAGCACCATGAAAAGAGGAGAATTGGTAATAACTGTGAATATGTCAAAAATATCTTGACAGCAAATAAAATATGTAAGATTTACCATCAGAAATTTGGTAACTATACATCCAAATGTTAAAATTCAACAGTTAAAAAAGAAAGGTTTGAAGCAATAAACCGAGAAAAAAGAGGGACTGTATAACAGGGTTAGAGGGATAATTATGGGATGCAGAGGGTTAGAAGAAGGGGGTGGAGATTAATAAGGGCTTACCTGGTAGGCAAGTCTTATTACAGGGGAGAGACTGTAGAGGATGGTGCGCAAGCTAGAAAGTTTTTGCTCAGTTAGAGCGCAGAAGGACTAAGACGGATTTAACCTACCCACCCTCCCCAATGGGTGGTGTTTTGGTGGTTATGTTGTATTTATTTGTCATGGTAGCACTGTGTGGGTTGTACGGTCCATAATGTGAGTTTATTTGGTTACAGCAAGAATGCGAATTATATCTATCTGAGGTAAGGATATTTTGGTTTGGAATGATTGGCAGTGAATTGGGTAATCATCCCCAAGATGAAATGTGGCAGCTGGGGGCATGATAAAAAGAAATGGTCTCCACTAATACGTATAATAAGGTAACCGTAATTGAGCCTTCACAGACCTTTGACCCTGTTCTAAGTTAGAATGTATGTTTCTGATGGAATATTATGTTATACTACTGATGTTATGTTACCTAATGTATTGATTATTAAAAGGCTGCTATGGCTATTTAGTTCCAAAAAGAAGGTTGTGTGTTTGTAATGAAGCTGAGTGGTAAAGGGTTGGTGGTATATGAAAAGGATAAAAGTTAACAGTTTGCTCACGCTGTTGTACTGACTCTGAAGCTCTAGATGTATTAGCTCTTTCCCCAATTTCCTGTACTCGGGTCTCAGGCTGTTGTACTGTCTCTGAAGCTCTCGATGTATTAGCTCTTTCCCCGATTTCCTGTACTCGGGTCTCAGGCTGTTGTACTGTCTCTGAAGCTCTCGATGTATTAGCTCTTTCCCCTATTTCCTGTACTCGGGTCTCAGGCTGTTGTACTGTCTCTGAAGCTCTAGATGTATTAGCTCTTTCCCCAATTTCCTGTACTCGGGTCTCAGGCTGTTGTACTGTCTCTGAAGCTCTGGATGTATTAGCTCTTTCCCCCATTTCCTGTACTCGGGTCTCAGGCTGTTGTACTGTCTCTGAAGCTCTAGATGTATTAGCTCTTTTCCCCAATTCCTGTACTCGGGTCTCAGGCTGTTGTACTGTTTTTGAAGCTCTAGATTTAGTAACTCTTTCTCTCATTTCCTACTCTAGTAAACAATCGCACAAAGCATGTTATCTTAATCAGTAAACTGTTAATGTTTTCCAGGAAAAACTGCAACATATTTTATTTAATCTTTTTTGCTTTTGGTGGTTAAGGGTCTATTTCATAAACCAGTGCAAAGGGTAATCGGAATATAGTAAGGATATTAATCAATCTGGTGCCAGTTTACTACAATCAAATTGGTAAAGTTGTTTTCAGATTTCTTGCTATGGATCCCTCCAATGTGCATTGCTATTTGCCTCATGACATAATCCCTTAAATGTTGCTTACTGAGGTCATCTAGCCATCAGCAACATTAGTAACAAGACCTGACAGCTTAAAAATGGAAAACTAGAGGAAAGTATTGGGAAAGTCATAGAGATGGTGATGAACAAAGTAATTATTAATAGTGGTAGAAAAAAATCTCAGCACGTTTTTATTCATTGCTTTCCATTTCATGTTTTTTTAATTTAGTTTGTTTCCACTGAACTTCATTTGGAAAATTATGCTTCAAACTGTATGGAGGAATGTAACTGTTAAAATGGAGCCAGTTCTCACCAATACATTATCCAAGTTTTTACATGCCAACAGTGACTCTTGTAGTATGATTTCTGGCTCTCTAATACATTGCTATGGTGAAAAGAGCCAGACATGATTTCAAACAATAGCATGTCAGTATTTGCATCCAGGCTTCCAAATGTTCTGTATGGTAAAACTGCACAAAAATATGAGCCATGAGCCATTCCAGGAAGTTTGATGTGTATATTGCTTTGTACCAATGCAATTTTGTGGGCTTTGCACTGGTACACAGTAAGTGTAAAAAGAGTATTCAATCTCCTTAGCTCTTCAACTAAAAAAATGCTGCTTAGGCACTAATGGGAATATCACACCCTGCTGCACAGAATTCCAAAATGAACAGTGTGAGTTTAGTCGTATAAAGTTAAGAGAGTTATATTATTAAAACAGTTTGGGTTTATGTTTGCTGAAATGTTGCTATGCTTCCTCAGTCCTGTGAAGAAAGAAAGTAATTGCCAGCACCATTTTAGTAAGCAGTTAATTACTGAATCATATTCAGCTAAAACTTTTATCATAAAAGGGTTTCCACATGAAATAAAGAAAAATGCCAGCAGGTGCTGGAGTCAAAATATTTGGCTTGTAGCCAAAGGCAGTTTAATTCTATGATCATAGTGGAGGAGATATCAATGATGTTATGATATTGGGATGTCTATATTTTTATAGTAAGTTTGGGGAATGGAAGGAATTGATAATGTTGTGAATACCCACTGAAATTGTTTGAAAATATTTTCACTTCATTGATGAAGTGCCATCTACCCCTGAAAAGATGAATGATTCCTTTTGACTTGTGTTCCACTAAGTCTAAATTAAAACGAAGTTTGAAATGTTCACCTTGGACTGATTAATTTTTTAAATTCGAATATAGGTCATGGTTTGACACACCACTGCTCTACAAAAAGCCCCAAGTGCGAGCAACAATTTTTCCTTAACAAAGCGGGTACAGGAGGCTTCAACTTCATTATGATGGCTTTACATTGTTATTGGCACATTATTTAAAAAGTTATTTGTATGTATACCATATTGTAAAAGCCTTGAAACCTTTTTTAATATAATGAGATATATGATACTTTTATGTCTCATTTGATGTATCTTTTTTGATATAGAAATGCTGGTTGCTCCCACACTTCCTTCTTGAAAAAGTGATCTTTTGATACCGTGAAACACATTGAATAAATATCTTTTCAGGCTTTGGGACAAGAAAAAAAATGGATACAATTTGTGTTACAAGGAATTAATAGTAATAATTACCCACAGCCTGAGAAAGCGTTTGATATGTTACATACATGTGTTATATGTTCAAAATTGTATTATGTATGTATATGACATCATTATGTCATTTTTTTAATGTGTAAATAAATATTAATTTAAATGGTTTTAAATTCTGTTAGGTCCAGACAGAACCTTTCTCCTAAGGGACTTGGTCCTCTCATGCCTGCATGAATGTAGATGGCAGTTGCAGGAGACATCTATCCCCTACCCATGACCTGGTGTACCTTGGGGCCAGGCTATATACAGGTCCTAATTCTCGCTTTCACACCCAAACCTAATATTATTGAAGAGAGCCTTATGCAAGCGAATGGGTCAATTTCTTTCTCTCTCTGTAAAACAATGCCTAAGGGTGATAAGCATGATGGTTTCAACAATCCCCATGAAACAATGGGCACAGTGGTTTTGCAAGGCTTCCAGATGGGCTTTCTAGAGCAGTTACATTCGGGCAACCCACCCTTTAGAGTCTTTGTGACTCAGGTAATGAGGGACCACCTGTCCAGGTGACCAGACAAACAGAATCTTTATGACTGCTCCTCTTCAATTTCTCACTGACTTTGGTAATTTCTTACTGACTCTCTTCTTGAACATCTTAACCACTTTCTTTGCTGACAATGTAGTCCTGGTACCCTGGTTTGGCTTTATGCCTGAAGTCACCTCATAACTTTAATGAAAATAAAAAACGGTACCAGTTTGTACTAGAGGCTTGGGTGCTCATATATCTTTTTGTTCTCCCTACTTTTTACTCCATGGTTGCCATGGATGGTCAGCATGTTAATGAGCATCACTTCATCAGCAAGATTACAAGAATATCTAAGGAATATCCAGGCATTGGGTAACCTTTTCATCATACCCTCTGGTGTCAAAGGAGAAACTGATTGCTGGATTGTAAATACCATCACTATGGCTTACAGGGCTATGGGCTTTGAAGTACCATACCAGCTCATTCCACTCAAAGTATATCCGCTTCCTGGATGGCAGTTAATTGCGTGTCACTGGAAACAAGACAGCACCTGGTCCTCTGTACACTTACATTTTTGTCATATTACTATTTAAAGCCGTCTGCTTTGACTACTGTTGATTTCAAACATAAAATTGCATGCTGCAATTTATCAAATAACGGTACTAGAAGATGGGGTTACCACATTAGTGTACTCCATGTAATCCATCAGGAAAGAACATACCAGTAAGAATACAATTATGAATTTTATGTACAGGAATCGAAAAGGTACAGCAATTACCACTGGTTAGCTGGCCCCTTTGTTGTTAATTTAACCAGCTTTAAAATTTCAACTGACATAGTTGCCTTTGTTTTTTCCATATGACGTTTAACAACAGTGATATAAAATGTATGTCTCCAGAGAAAGTGATGTGTACTTTTCTATAGTGCTTTTCTGGCATCCAGACTACTGAGTTTGTAATCTAGTTGTATTTAAGTCATGTTTGGATTACAAGTATATCAGACCAATGAAATAAAACATACCACAAAATGATGTTAAGAAAAAGTCTAGTAAAAACATAAACTTTGCCTTTCGTGAGAAAGCTAAGGCTGTAGAGTGGACCATGTGTCTTTATTCAATGGGCTGACAGGCATTGTGACTACAAACACAGATTACCCTTTTTTTTTTTATAGATACAGAAACGTAGAAACATATGTGTTTAAACACTGATAAACTGTCCAGTGCTGTGTAAGAGCTAGGAACATAATACAGTAGTCATTAACAAAACACTGCTTGAGGGCCACAAATTGTACATGATTTCACAATTTTCAGATACACAGTCATTTATATACTATTTCTAAATTACACTTCCTAAATGTACTGGTTTGTTGGAGAAATACTAAAAATATGCATAGAACCTGTCTCTTAATACCTGGAGTGTGCACCACAGGGAAGGGTGAGAATCTTATCTCTGGTAAAACTTACTTGAATAGCATAAGGCTAGGTATAGATGTGGTTTTTAGCATCCACCTATCTAAGCTACCAAAGCTAAACATGTGCTATGCTTATTTGGTTGCATGATAGGACAAAAGTCTCCTGATTCAATTGTCGTTTATCAGTAGCTACCATATATACTAGAGTATAAATCAAGATTTTTTGTCATGAAAATCACTGTCAATATATAATCCTGGTTTATACTCAGGTCAGAGAAAAAAAAATGCCCTCATTGATGGAACGCATGGATGAAATGCTAGATGCACAATTCCAGAGGCTTTTTTTTTTCTTTTGTTTCAAAGATAACATCAGCAGTACTAGTCAGAGAAAATGAGAGCTCTGCTGGAACATTGATTTAATTGGCAGACAGGAGGTACTTCTTAGGATAAGAAGAGAGTTGCACATTACTTGCTGCCCCCATCTCCTATCCAAAAGGGTCCCTATTAAAGTGTCAGAAAGTGCTGTCACTTTCACCCCAGTCTTACACAGCCCTTGTCTGTCCCTCTAGACCTTGTCACTGTCACTTTATGATGTTTTTATTTAATTACTAATAGCTTTTATTCATGTTAATTTAATTTGCATTTTTATTGACCACTGTTTTGAATGTTATCAGTGATGGACACATTTTGTGCCTGGAGTCAATGTATTAATATTTTGAGTTTCTGTATGTTTTTCTGGTAAAGCAACTACCTAGGTTTGAATGTGGATCAGTGTATATTTGAGTATATATATGTATTGTATAAATAAATGGTAACATAAATGACTGTGTTAATAGTTTTATCAGAGAAATACAATCTTCTATTTGGATTCTATTGGTAAAAAAAAGAGTGAATCTTGAGTGAATGTTGCATGATATATGTAAGGAGACCCCCTACATCCATTAAATTATGCTTTATTTTTTGGCATTTGGTAAGAAACCTAGGGAAAATGAATACAAAAACTGCAAATCCCATCTGGATGTGAATTTTTATATTGCATACTGAATGACTCAACAGCAGTTTAATGTGGAATATCTTGTTGAGTCATGCTATGCATTAGTAAAATAATTGCTAAAAAAACCTATTACATATGATAAATTTGGTGCTTTGTTATCCTGTTTGACCATTACATGATTGATTTTTTTAAATGAAAGACACTAAATATTAAATTTAAAAACAGTCAAGATAACTGTCTATGATATGAACCAAAGACAAAACGGAGAAAGTTATATATCACGAAGTATGACAGGAAGGGCAAATAGAAATTTTCAAACTTCTTTTAAAGTTCTGTCATTCTTTTTCTTGTAGTACCTGAACAGAATTCTAATAAAGTGCAGCAGAATTTGTTTATGGGAGTGTAAAAAAATTTCTGCTGCTGAAATGGTATTGACCTTGCCTTGTTTTATTCTAGATAACATAATAGCGTGTGACACCTAGCCATGAACAAAAAGGAAAAAGCACTGAACATAATTAAATGTCAATTTACAAAAATGGTATGCTAATTATTTTGTAATGGCAGGTATGACAACATTTAGATGATTTAAAAAAGAGATGACTATTTAAATAACGTATTGCTAAATTGTAGTAGTCTGTTAAGTCAGAGTGTTATATTCACGGTTTCTGATTTCTGGATATTGATTCAACAAATTAGATAAAGCCCCATGTATTGGTAGTTCAGAAAAATTTTAGCAGTATCAGAATAAAGAGGCTGTCAACTACATAAGCTAAGATTTCAAAATTAGTAGGTGATGACGTAGAGATAACTTTAATGTTAAAGTTCTCTTTTCCAGGAAAGGGATTTCAGCGTCAGAATAGGAAATAGTGGCGACTGTGGCCAGACCTAAAATGTTCCTTTGGACAATGGAAGAGACTTCAATTAAACTCATTTTGCAATGACAGGCGCAAATAGGTATTTGTACAAGAATACCTAAGAAAGTGCATTCCATCCCAAACCTACATGTTCAATGACCAGCTTTAGAGGGTTCCAGTTGATTTAATGAAAGGCCATTTTAGCAAAATCCAACCCAGTATTAAGACACTGCACATATCCAAACTAGTCTGAGGCACTGCTGGGGTGTGCACCATTATTCAGTGTGCGTATAATACAGAGTTATGTGGCACAAAATGTTACAGAGAGAAGTAAAGGTCTACATATAATAAAGAAATAAGGCACTTTGTGTAGTCAAGAGATGTGAGAGGATATGTGTATCTGGGAGATGGGTTATCAAAATGAACATCCTATACAAACTTTGACTTTCTAGAGAGCGTGTCAGGCTGGCTTCCAAAATGGCTACTCAGTTCCTGGGCTCTGTCTCTCAGCCTCTAGTTACGATTTTTCCACTTACTTGTGTTACAAGTTCTGTCTCCTACACAATTTGAAACTAACCAGGATCATTGTAAAATAGAAGAAGGGCCAATCCAAGCTGCAAACTCTTCAATTTTTTACATCCTAAAAACGTTCTGAAAACCCAATATGGCAGTGCATGTGTGTGTGTCTTTTTGTCGGCCTCACCCTTGGCTACAGCTTCTGTAGACTCGCCTGGCTCCACGAGTCCCAGCTCTGCAGATCATGCTCTCGCTATCTCCGATGATTGTCCTTGCCTTGCTCTATGCACCTCACCAACTCTAAGAAGGTCACTACAATGCACTCCTCATCTTTATCCTGCTTTTTCTCTAAATGATACTGTGCATCCAGGCCTACCTATAGCCCATACAACAGGTCTATCCCTTCAAACACAAACTGAATTTCTGCTACCCTCCTCTTATACCACAGAATGTATAAAGCACCATCTCCATTGTCATTACAGTTACCACAGACTACTCATAAAGAAAAAAAAACTCCATCACCACGTGAAATTATTATTTCTGAGAAGAAATTAAAAAAGCACACCAAACTAGTGGTATTCTAAACAATAAACAAGGAAAAAAAGGGGAAGGGGTTTATTTGGCTCAATAATGTTGTTGTATTGGTAATAATGTAACATAAATATACAATCAAAAAGATTTAGTCCAGGACCCATCCGTCAAATCATGGGATGTAGACTTATCGACTAAAAGATCAACTTTCCTATATTATATAATATGAACATGTCATTACCCAACGCGTTTCACATATTTTGGCTTCCTCAGGGGTGTGTAAAGAACTTGAGCACACTAAATAACTGCATTAGTAAACAAGATCACATAAAAATACATATGGTTAAATAGTACTGTATATAGTCATGTTACGATTGCGATATTTTTTTTGTTATGAGGACTATTTATGAAACTTTCAGATATAGAATTAATTGTTTTGAGGTAAACATATATAAAAATGTCAGACTCATTGTGTTAGCAGATAAGAGAAAAGTAAATAGTAATAGGGAGTTTTTTTGTGTGTCATTATTATACAATAATTGGTTTAAAAGTTTCTACTATGTTTATGGTAAAAATGATGAGATAGTTAAATTATCCCTGGTTCAAGTAAATATTTTTGTTATGTGTTGTATGTGAAAGAATAATGATGAAAATGAAGATATTGTGGAAAGGCTAAACCGAAAAATATAATTATCTGTAGTTTGCTCATTTATTACTGATTAGATATCGACCATAAACACATACATAGATATACAAGTAACATACTTATGTATTTATGCATCTGGACAATGTATCTATTTCAATTATGTGGAGCTTGTATGTATGAGCTTTGTTAATTACTGCTGCCTGATAGAAAAAATCCCCTTCCCCTCCCTTCTTTTGCACCTTCCTGTGTCTTCTGTTTGTTTTCTAGACCATCCAGCATTCTAGCTGAAACACAAACATTAATACAACGCACTTTCAGGTCTTTCGGTATAACATAATGCAACCTGTCTTCCAGCCTAAAATGCAGACGCATCATCTGCTTAGCCTTTCTAGTTTGCAAGTTGCTCCAAAAACCTAGCAAAGTGGTGTGTTTTGTTTCTACTTTTTTTTTCATTGAAACTGCTTGCAAAACGTACACAAGCATTTTTAAGTGATGGCAAGCAGTTCTATATCAAATCTACAAAGTTGACTGGCATGGCAAACTACCCTTAAGTGCTGTCTGAAAAAATGTGCAACCAAAACAAATAGAAATAAACTAAACTGAAACTTTGTACCAATGGCAACCATTTTATGCAAGTTTTAGGGCCAATTCAGATCTGGAGTCGGGACATTCTGCCGCAATCTCAATCATGGTCCCATCCTCTGCCATTCGATTAAATATAGATAGGGGTTGGGAACTTCTTCTTTTTTTGCATGCAGCTGGGACCACAGCAGATTGCATTGCATATTACAAAAGAAATTACAGGTTGACAATTGAAAATCCAAAAATTCACTCGTTCAAACCCCATACCTTTACATAAAACAAAATGAGCGCTGTGCATATAGTGCTCATATCGTTTCCAGTGAATTAAATCTAATATCCGCACACAGCTAATCGGTTGTCTGATGACAGGCAGCTAGTTAAAAGTGCTGGACAAGACACTATGGAAAACACTGATTGTAGAAATGTCCTATTTCCAAAGACTCTTCCTGTCTTCTATTTTCATCTTCCCTATCTTTTACCCTGTTTAAATCACATTTGTTTTCTGGACACAAAACAAGAAAGAACGCATGCAAAATCCTAACTTATACCAGATAATACAATTTAAATACAACTGATTATAATATGAGTCTGTGTTTTCTAGGTACCTTTCTATTCTATTTGCAGTTACATGTTAGGTTCAAGCCCCACCAAAGAGATAATATAAATGTATACCTTGTATCTAATAGTAGTATAATATAGAATAAATTAAAATGTTTTCAAAGTCAACCATTATTTTAGTTTTTTATAGAATTGTGAAATCATAGCAAACCTGTCACATAAGATTGCAGTCCAAATGTACCTGCTAAGGATAATCACCTTCTACTATACCAACTATATACAACTGAATTTCATACCAGATCTAAACAGGATCTAAACAATTTGAAAGACCTACAAAAATCTACAATAGTTTCCAATCAATGTGTAAAAAAGCATTCAAGTGAACAAAGAATGTTCAGATTTTTCAAACAGGAAACATTTTTTTTCAAGGTTCTCTTTAATTCTTTGTCATCAATACTGTGCAAACTACTTTATTAACACTTATTTTGTTTCCTAGCTTTAAGAGCCACCTTAATATCGGAGTAGGAAGTAGCCACATAACATCTTCTATAGAATATTATTCTGCCTCTTTGGACAGTTTAGCAAATTTGCCACAATATTGCATTTTGGACATATTTCCTTCTTTCGGTTTGTAAAAGAAATGGAAACTGCAAACACACCATCATGCAAATTTAGATTACATGTCTGCAATTTGTTATTCAGACTTTCCTAATGGTTTGGATGCCCTTAATGATTAGATCTACTAATTAGGTTCCTGTGGAAATAGAAAAAAAGAAAGCAAACATAAGTCAAAGCATATTGCTTTTAAATTCTTTCTACTAATTAATCTCTGCTAAGGAAAACATTGGCCCTACTCACGTTTTAGATTCATGGATGTCAAAACCTGACCACATGGAATATTTTCAATAGTCTTGTATGCCAAGCTACTAAGAAAATGCTTCTTTGGTAATTTACATCAAGCTCAGGTTCATAAACTGTTCATAGCCCACCCTTTTCCCCAATATTAGATAAATAAAATAAAAACCTGCATAAACAGAGGCCCAAACCCACAACTGATCAGTGGAAAGCAAAAACAAACCTTTAAAACATTGTCCAATTTGTTTCAACAAAGGAAAAATCCTGATCGCCAATGGCAATTTGATATTCACCTAATTACCAATTTCTTATAGGAGTGCATACAGTTACCTGACCTGTTTTTTTATGTCATTTTCAACTACTTTTTCCTCATAACTGAGATTCTTAATGCTCTACTTTTTCCTACTGTGCACTCTCTCCAGTTCCACCACTCTTTTTGTGAAATACCTAACAATGAACTGCAAGCCTCTGCGTTAATAATGCTTAGCATAGAGCCAAAGTTCTCTCTTCGAGGCTATACATCTTTTAAGACAAAAAAAGTATTTTGTTTGCAGAGAGAAACAGGAATATGTTGGGAAATTATGGAAGGGGGTTGAATTACTCTACAACTTTCCTAGTGGTGTCCTCTATATACACACTAGGGACATTTAACAGTATAATTCAACAGGAGAGCTTTAATAAATCAGGCCCATTGTGTGTGTACTATATGTCCAGGCCTAGTGATACAACTGGAAAAGTAAAGCTACAAGTAATTTTAAAGGTTCTAAAAATTGGACTTTTTTTTATTGGTTTTATTGATATTCTGTACCTTTTTTGTACCTTGCCTGTGTGTTATAGAATTCTTCAAAGATATAAATATTGTGCCGGAAATTTGCTGGATGGGGTTACAGGTATTAAAGACCTTTAGGCTGGGACCTTCAAGAGTCAAAAGATTGAAGGTACACAGGTGAGAACCTCATATGTGTGTTTGAGGTAAAACGCCATCTAGAAATTATTTTTTACACATGATAGATATACAAAGTTGTGATTTATTTATTGCAAATTGAGCATTTTTTTATTTTCAGCATTTTTTAACTGATCCATTAAGATGGACAGAAACAAGTTTCCTGTGTAAATGTATATAAAACAACAAAGTTTGATGTAAAAATGACACTGGCTATCTGATTGAAATGATAAAGAGTAAAAAAGCAATACTTGAACACAGAACTAAATTATAATCTCCAGACAGCTATTATGTGGAATTTACAATGAACACGTGGGTGGAAATGAGGTTTGCATTGGTTTTGGTTCAACAACTATATCTTCATTCAATCCTGCAACCTTCAGTTGACTTGAAACACTGTGAATCTCACAGGGTAAGGAAAGAACATTTGTACCACACATGAAGCTTCAGGCATATTTAACCACTTATTTAGTAGTTAACCCTGTGAGATGCATCATATTTTATATTAATATTTTAACATACCTTACTTGCATAGCAAGGCAGTTCTGTTTTGGTGATATCAAAAGTACTAATTCTCTTTACCTAAGAGAGTGTTAAAGTGACATCAATAGAACAAAATCCCAATTCCAGACATATAATTTAATCATCTGGCCTATAGGAATATCTCATCCTACTGCAACAGTTGATCTAGGGTGAGGAGACCAAACCTACATAGTCCTAAACAGGTAAAATAGACAGCACAAAAACAACACATAGCATCAGATGATGCACGTACCTGCTGATGAAGCACAAACTGGTTTGGAAGAAGGAGAATCTCTTTTACTCCAGGACTCCACTGTATGACCACAGATGGGGCTTATTTAAACAGAATTTGATTTGTTTAGAAAACTAGCTTTGACTGTTTGACTGTTTTTTTATTGCACATTACTAAACACTTCAGATTACTTCACACACTTCAGTCAGTCAGGCTAAAAAGGCCTCAAAGTGCACCTACATCCGTACTATGAACGATAAAGTCCTTACATATTCCTAAAAAGCAGTTAAACAGTTTCAGAGCATACATGACCGCTAAAGCTGAATGTACTGTAAAGTCATTTTTGCTTAAAAGTCACACACAGGATACTTTAAGGTCCACTTTCAGTTGGTTTCAACAACTTACAAGCACCTGATGTTTTTCTAAAAGACTGCTAGTCTGCAGGAGTCAAGTAGAACATGTTTTATTACTTGTTTAAAATATGTAAATATTTCAAGCTATGGACAGATAAGGCACTGGAGCAACTGATGAAGCCCGCTATTTATTAATACATCATTACATTTAATTTTAAATGCAATCAGAGTAAGTGCCTAAATTTTACCTTGTATCAGCCTGTTTCGGCCTCATGCCATTCCTGTAAAGCAACCTAAAGTGTGAGAAGAAGAAAGCATAACAAAGAGCCAACCAGTTTCTGACCTTAGGAGAAATCAAGGATGACAAGGAAATGGGCTAATTACTGTGCCATTTGATGTACTGTTAAGTTTTAGTCTGGGGTGGGCCCAGGAAGACCTAGACTCAGAGAAAGTTTTTTGAACCATGCTGAACCATAGCCACATAAAATAGCTATATGAAGAAGCAACTTACAATTTTATTCTTAATATTATTATTATAATAAAGACTGTTTATAAGATATTGGCCCTGATTCATCAATGAAATCCGCGCTCGCTAGACGCGCGTACTTTCGCGCTTTCAGCAAGCCGGTTTCCCGCGGTCTGGAGTCGAGTGCGCTAGTACACTCGCCCCCTCACTGCCAGCCGGATTCCTGCCTTGATAATAATGAGCAATAGGGGTCGCGAATCTGCCAATTAAGGCGAGGGTATTATGTGTGCCATTAGAAAGAATGATTGTTTAGGGGAACAGTGACTTTTAATGCAAGCTCGCCAGTGTAAAGCTGCCGGAGATGCGCGGTTCCAGCCGCAAGCTCATTCAGTTGCTGAATTGCGCGACGGCTAACGATTTCGGATCGCGAATACGAATGCGCGAGCGAGCTTCCGATTTTGCTTGATGGATCAGGGCCATTATGCAGTGTTGTACATTAAATAGGGGTTGCAAATGACAGATACAAACAATGAAACATAAGGAGTAGACCTTGCTCAGAAGAGCTTACATTTTATTTAAATTTTGGTTATGATACTGGCTAGTAGAAACTTGCAAAGCAATTTGTTTGATCTTATTAAACAGTATTAATCACACCTTATTCCTGGCACTCATCTAAGCAGTGTTAGCATTTGCAAGTACTACACTAATATATAAAGTGTGCAGCCACTTATTTTATTCAGCAAAGTTTCCTAACTTAAATATTATTAAAGTCAGACAAGGTCAAAGTATGTGATAGCAGTTCATAAGATGAAGGAAACATCGCACTTTTTCCCAAAACTGCTGCCAAAGAACTGCAGTTAAAGAAATTTAAAAAAAAAGATAACTTTGCAAAAGTACTTTGTGACAAGAAAGAATTCAATGCCCTAAAAAATGTGAACTCTCTCAGATGTGCTATCTACTGTGCTACCTGAATACAAATAAAGCTAGGTACAAAAAGAAGTGTTGTTTGTGAAGGCCAAGAAAACACCATCATCATCCAATCACTATGTGTAGTTCTATAGTGACAACATGGTGGCCTTAGCATTTTAATACATCCATTTGACAAATTCTGACAATGCATTTATATCAATATGTGGATACTCAATAATTTTTACAATTCAAAAGTCAAAACACTAAAACAACCAAAAAGTCAACATTACCATAAGCATATCAAATCAGATACTCAATGTTACCCTGTTGCTTGTCCAAACAAAAAATTATCCATGTTGTTATAATCTCTTTTTTGAGTCCAACACCTCAAATAAATGTATTTTTTAATGAACTGCCAATGATTATGACTTCACGTTGTGTTTACACTCCAGAATCATAGCCAAAAAAGATTCTTTTAACTTTATTATGGGGATTGTGGAGACATGGATAATCTATTCCAGTTTCAGCAAGTAAAATAGTGAGCAAGAAGACTATTCTTAATTTTAACAATTATAGAAAATGTAGTTATTTGGCATTATTTATTATTATTTATTATTGTTTACCGTAATACGTTACAAAACAGGATCAATTCTTCAAGGTACTAGGTACTACTTTTATGACTGTTAGCCCACTGGGTTCTACTGGGCCACTGGGCCCACTGGGGGGGGGGGGGGGGTTGGAATATTTTGCCACTGCAGAGCTTCAACTTCAATATGATTGTTAGCAAATATAAGGCTGGGTCTACACGGACGGTTTGAAAAACGCATATAAACATTCCTACCACATTTATATGCATTTACACACTTTTACTAGCGTTTTAAAGCTTGCCTTTAAACCTCTGGAAAACACTGCAAAAGGTCTATGACACGTTTTCCCGCGTTTACGTTTTAAGCACTTATAAACAGGGGAAAAGGGCGGGAAGCCGCCCCTATTGAAATCAATGGAAGAGGTTACCCGTGTTTTAATTTTTAAAAAGTTGAAAGGAGCCTTATCTCTAACGCTCAAAACCGTGCCTCAAGGAAACGTCCCGGTGTAGATTATTGAAATGCATGGACATTTCAAACATGAGCTTTTAAAGCCTCAAGGTAAACTCTGGGAAATATGTCTGTGTAGACCAGGGGTCGGCAAAGTTTTATGGCCACTATATGGTGCCATTTATGGGGTGGCCGAGAGCACAATAGGCCAAACCTACCCTAATGGCTCCGCTCACCACCAGGGAACGCCCACTGAAGTGAAATCCCTCTCCTCTGTATGCATTGCAGAGGAGAAGGATTTCCCTTTAGGGAGCCTTCCCTATTTACCACGCCGGCAGAAGTATCAATGCCGGTCACAGTAAATAGGGGAGCCACTGCAAGGGGGCAGCTCTTGAGTTCCAGCAGCTCCGGATCCGGTAGTTCCCGTAGCCACGGGTTGCTGGCCGACATTAGGCCAGATCAGTCAGGGGGGGTTAGACCAGAAAGAACTACCGGCTAGACCGTATCTGGCCTAAAGGCCGGAGTTTACCAGCCCCTGGTGTAGACTAAAGCTGCGTACACAC
>NC_092861.1:107706679-107708737 GCF_032062135.1 Pyxicephalus adspersus
GGTCGGTCGTCCGGACGATGGACGACACCGACTGTACACACGGCAGATTTTCGCCCGATAATTGGCCGATGCCGATTATCCGGCGATAAAAATCTGACGTGTGTACTTAGCTTAAGCCTTAAACTCTGTATTAAACAAGGCAGTTTTCTCCCCAGCCTGAGTTAACACCATGTCAGCTGGGGGGAGCTATACTTTGTATTATTTTCACTCAATTCCTCTGCCAGCAGAACTGACAAGCTGGCCAGGCCAGGAAGTATTTTTTCAAGCATGTTTTTTTCAAAATTTATGGGTGATAACCTCCTCCATCACCTACATAGGCTTGAATTGGGACCACTTGTCACTGTTATTTAGGCATTTATTTTAGAGATTTTAATTTAAAAAAAAGTGACAGCAAATGCAAAAAAATATTTCTGCTAGTCTGAACTAAGCCTAAGTTAGTACACTACAATGATTATACTAAATATTTAAATTAATTAAATATTATAATGATAGCTGAAACAAGCATCTCCTTTCAAGTCTCCAAACACTAAATATTCACTAAATAACTTGTTAGCCACACAGTTTGCTTGTATCACATTCTGCTTGTGTATTTTTTTTTTCATAATTATTATTATCATACACGTTTACCCAACTTTAAATTTCCATTTTAAAAATGTTGCAAAGGTTACGGTTTTACTGAAGAAAGGGACAGGTGATGCCCCTTCTGCAATAAACATTCTTGCCTGCCTGATTACAGTCTCATCTGTCAAAATTTGCAACTCACCTGACTAAATTAAGTTACGTCATCCCGGCCAATCAAGATGGTCAAAGATTAAAATGAAGAAAAGAAGAAGGAAAAAATGTTGGTACCCCTGATGGAACAGGTACATGTGATTATACTCTGGGTTTAGTTCTACTTAAGGGACAGTTGGGAGATATGTTATCATACCATCTCTTTTAAAACATAGATTTGTTGGACTAGTGTTCACAAAGATTATTAGGAGGGCCTATGAGGTGGGAGGGTCAGCTCCAAGCTTAAATTTTGCAGAGAAAGTTAAGATTTGCATTTAAAGTGCAATTAACATTCACTGATTTTACATCTGCCCTTATTTGTAATATACTAATACTTAAAATATTGTTAAAGAAGGGCAAATGTTTACATGGCAAAACCTCAAGGCTTTATGCTATATCATGAATATTGTGTTTCCCCATTAATTTATTGGACCTCAACAAAAAATCTGACCTGTGAAGTGATCTACAATAGATTGCAGCTGGAAGGAATCACACTAATAACTAGTCAGCCTTTAAAAAAGAATTAAATGATGACTAACTTCAAAATCAGATGCATTAGGTAAAAACTAAAATGGGGCTTTTACTCCAGGATTTTCTTAGCATAACAAAAAAAACTATAAAATAACGGATACAATCATGTGAAAAAGTTTTGTTTTGAAGTCCACTGTCACTTGGTTTGCAATGCACACACTGCGGTCTTTATACAACATGACCAAGTGTGCTTTGAAACACAAATGGTTATTTGGATATAAACGTAATATCTACCTAGGATTTCATTAGGAGTTTCTAAATGAAGTGTTGTAAAGCTTTATTGCAACTAGCCACAATATGTAGCCCCAGAACCAACCTCTAAACCACTCTTACAGACAGTTATACAATAAAAATTGTCATGCAGCATACTGTACACTGGATCTGCAGCTATACAGGCAACATTAGATGAAAGGTCAGCCAATCACAGCTCATGGAACCCCAGAAACACCTTGAGAAACCCTGGCTGCTCTAAAAACTTTAGGGTCTAGCATTCACTAAAACAATCCCTGATGGAGAATCTACCAGTTCCGTGTGTTTTATTGGCTGTAATTGATTCTTTACCAGGGAATATTTTTTTTTTTCATTTTTTTATGTACTAATGAGATAATGTTGATCAAACTAAAACTGAAGGAAAAACTGTAAGAGATAAATATTTTTAACAGACTACATTAAGGACAATACTTTGCTCATGACCAGGGTAGCTCGGACCTTCTAGCCCATCCCTTATAAACACCATTGTCATAACTACCGCCTACT
>NC_092861.1:107709384-107781161 GCF_032062135.1 Pyxicephalus adspersus
TTAACATCTCCCATTCCTAATCTCCTCCTACCCCACGTTGTATACTAGCCCAGCCCCCTCTAACAACACTACCTTTTCCTTAACCCCTTACAAGCTCTGGGCTATGCCTCGCACCTGGTCATGTGGCACTGCGCCTAATTCTTACGGCTACGTGCCTCTCTTTTTCTAAACATTTTTTATGCAGGATAACATTTTACATTTTGACAACTTTTGATTGGGGTCACTTGTTTTATTCATGTTAGAAAAGTAAACTATTTTTATAACTTAGGTGGATCCAGACATACTTCACACTCCCACAAAATGTTCTGACTCAACAGCATAATGTCAACCTCTGAATGTTATCATGAATTCACTCACATGGTAAATATTCTTTTTATTATCAAGAATTTATGCATGGAAAGTGTGAATGGGAAGTATTTTTTTGCTGTAAACAAGTGTGATGAATTGTGGTCAGTGACTCACAGAAAAATTACCTAAATAACTGCATGTAGACAGTGACACTTATATCCATAAACCTGGAAAATCAGTTCAATCTAGACTATAACTTTGCCAAAGGAAATGCTCTTGGAACTGACATAAGCAGACGCTCTGTAATACCACACATAAACCACAGTTTATCATGCCATGCAGCATGAAATCCAGAGATGACCATGAACTGCCACACCATTGGCCGCCCTCCAACACCACAGTTTGGGCAATGAAATAATATTTTTCAGCAAATATGAACCTGAAGTTGCAATGTGTCTCTAGCATGGACATTATTAAGCAAAACACACAATACATTACCTTTATACAAATAGGAGTTTCTATCAGTTACCATGTTTGCTTTTTAAGCTAACTAGTGAGGGCTTCATGTTAACTTGGAAAAGGCTTCTCCCGTGCTGCATTACAACACTGTAGGAAAATAATTGTACAAACCCAATATATTTTAAGTGGATCAGGCCAAAATAGCCTTGCCAAGCGAAAATAACATTAATACTATGAACTGTTAGATACCCACAATAAATGTTTTACAGTTTATATTGTCACTAGCAATACCAAGTTATAGAGAATCTAAAATAAATATTTTGTTTTTATAAATATTCTTTCCTCTGCTATCTTTTGATTGAAGTAATAGCAGATTCAACAGAAGACAAAGCACATTTAAAATGATAAAATTAAAAATTTTATAAAGCATGTTTATAGGTCCCTCGTTGTAGTAGTTGAATTTTTTTTTCTTTTTATCTTTTTTTCCATTCCTAGGTTGGCTTTGCTCACTCTACTTTACATGTAATTGGTAATCTAGGTGCCAATATTTTTGACCATGACTGTACTTTTATTATATAAGGATGCCATTATCAGAATATAGCTAGCAACCTAGTCTTACAACAAACCTTTAGAAGCTGACATTAATAAAATCAGGCAGTGCTATTGACCCCACTATTTGGCCCACTAAAATGCACCTGTACCTAGACTACCTACCTGTACCTAGACTATGGATATTAAAGTATTTACATATTCATTAACCAGCTTTAAATGTGTTTTAAATCCTGACCTCTGCTCTCTGTATTTTTAGATACTACAATCAAATTAATCCTAAAAGTTTGTAACAGAGACACTTGGCAGCCTTCCAACCTAAATACACAGGAAGGCCCCTTTTATACTTGCAGTGGAAAAGCATGGCTGCACCCAAGTGAATAGCAAACTGAGACTGAGCACCTGGGAGTAGCAAACCATACCGCAGTTAAACGCATTTGCATGCGGATGTGGCTGTGATGCAGCTGTTCTTCAAGAGAAGGAAAAGAAACAACATGGCCAAAACTGACTTGTCATTTTCTGCAACTACATTTTGATCAACCACAGCTGCATGCAAAAAATGGTTCCCAATCAGTCAAATTCAATTGAAACAATAAACAAATAGGTCAACACCTATATGGTAAAAAGGACCCTGTTTGCTCACCAAATGTGATCTAAGGAATCCACAGAGTCACAATCCCTGAAACAATGTGGTGTGTAATTGGGCATGATTTTAGCATGATGCTGGTGGGTACTAGGTACGAGAGCAGTGCAAAAGCAGTTTACTGTTTACATAAGGAACATTGCAGTATCTTAAAAAGTACCCTCTAATAATTAGGGAGCAAAATATTTTTTTTAATTCAGTACATGGGGTTAAATAGAGGCTTGGGAAAGTTATTAAAATTCCCAGGAATCAGCAATATTGTTATGGTGGATCCAGCTTTCATTTCTTTAAACTGGAATTAACTGTTATTATTAGACAATACTCACTAAAGACATAACTACTGCCTTATAGTACCTATACTGCCTCGTTAAATTCTATGAGATTATATGATCACCTGGCTTTTGTTATACTGTAATGTACATTTCAATATTTCCTTTTATGCATGTACTTGTTATTATCTTTTAACAATAAAAATGACTATGAGGACTTTTATATAATGAATCAAATGCGATGCCACAAAAGTCTAATTTTTATTTTCTGTATAAACTGATCTACTGCCTTAAAGTAACTATTCATCCTCTTTTCTTGGCAATTCACCTTATTCCTCTAACAATGTGGAGATAGTTATATCATGTATAGTATTTTTCATCACAGAAATAGTCATAGTTCATCAAAAACTCTATATTTTCACGTAACCAAATACTTTAGTTTTTTTGGTATTTGGTAACTTATGGAGCATAAACCTGTGCAATATTCTTTGTGAATTAATTTTTAGTTAGTGGTTTTTATAGAAAAGAAAATTTGATTTATAAAGTTTAAAATAAGTTGAAAGTTTAAATACTTACCATGACTGAACTGAGATGACAACTGATCCAGAGCAGCTGTCCTGAGCGGGAGAGACCCTTCTGTGGATTGTTCACCCAGAAGTATTTTCTTAGAGCTGGAAAAATACTTTGGCTTAATCTGAAATTGCTGGGTATGTCCATGTTGGAGGTTCATGGTTCGAGTCTGTGGAGGTACCATCCTGTGTAATGCAAAACAGACCAATGAATGGTGTATTACATGATGAAACTAAACAATATATATATTTAATGTTAATATGTTAAGCTCTGACCTTTGTGTACTGTCATATGTACTTTCTTTTTACCCAATTCAGTACAAACATACTAACCCGTTTACAAGGAACTTTACTTTTCACGTGGAATGTTTTCACTTTCCCCACAGACCCCAGGCAATTTTTCAGGTTTTTAGAGGCTTTGTAATTAACTTTTTTTTTTCATCTTAAACATGTTCAAGTAGATCCCTCTGACCCTATTTCCACATAAATTAAGGTGGCAATACTATGCTGCCGCTTTGCAATTAACTCAAAACAGTTGGCAGGGACCTTAAAATAAAGTTTTTTTTCAGTTATTCCATTTTGCAAAAAAAAACATGTTTTAATAAAAAATAAATGTTTGAAAACAAATGAGTACAAAAACACGTAATAGCAGGGCAGTGAAGAAATTTTTAAGTGATTTTTTTCATCAGCAATTGTGACCTGCTATATTTGGAAAATCTATTTAAATGCATTTTCAGGTATAAATCATAAAGCCTGACTAAATAATAATTTCACAACAGGTTTTCTTCACATGCAGTATAAAAGGTTGTCGTTAAAGAAATGTAAAGTCCTAGAAAAATGCTCTGAAACCAAGAATTTTTCCTATTTCATAGGTCAATGACAGCAGCAAACTTGCACTGTACATGAATGTAAAACACTCTGTAAGAAGCAAGCCTCTAATAAACGTATTTTTTGAAGAAACCAGCAAACCATTAATATAATGGTAATATAATATTTCACTTTGAAAGTGGTACATGCAGATGTTAACAGATAATCGTCCTGTGGATTGTTAATTACCACACTAAACACTAGTGTGGGAGTTGCATAAACAGATGCCTAAGCATCTTTTCTAACTTAATCCCCTTGTCAATGCATGCATAAAGATGAAATAATACTAGAGATTCTGTCTATCAAAAGTAATGTTACAGAGTAATCCTAAGAAGCTACTGGCAACCTGCTAACATTCCCGCTCTATGGTACTTTTCTCTAACTGCTTTTCCCAACTCTTCTCTATTAGCAAAATATTGGGTCATTAAAAAGCTTAATTTTAACTAGCCCAAATTACAGTTTTGAACTACAAAATGAAGCAAGTGGACTCAGGATACTAGCCTATACACATATGAATCATTTAGATCAGAAGATCCCAATCACAAGAGCTGCATTATGGCCTGGTACCCCCCTTAAGACATATACACCTTAATCAAGGTCTTCATTCATCTTCGTCACTCACATACTAATAAAAGATGATAACCTAATTAAAATCAAATACTTATTGTCAGAACTGAGCAATTGACTTGATATCTGTGGGTACCTAGAGTGATATCCAGACAAACCAAGCTATTCAAAATGGAAAATCAGATATAAAGCCACACTGGATGAATCTTTTACAAAAGCAGAAATACTCAAATTTTTCAAATTAGCATATATACTTATGCTTATTAAGTTTGCAGGACATTAGATTGCTCTTGCCTTTCTCTTGCTATCTGTTGAGTCTCTTTCTAAACACTTATGTTTCTCATCTGAACCTTAATCAAGTTTCTGTCTGTTCACCTCCTGTTTTGTGATACCTATACCTTAGGTACCGGTATATAGCATCATTTGGTATTTTACTATTACTATTATTTTAGAGCCAACATATTATACAGCACTTTGGAAACTCTATAATGATGCCATTAACTATTCCACAGAGGAACTCAGGCTATTATCCCTACCAAAGTCATATGCCCTGAACATGTTCTAAGGTCAATTTTTAGGGAAGGTTAGCTAATCTACAAGTAAGTTTTTGAGATGTTAGAAAACAATTCTATGCAGGGATAGGTATGGTATTTTTATTTATGTATTTCGCACCCCACAAAGCCAGAGACAATTAGCATTGTTTGGTAACAGTGCAAAAAATGGGTAAGGGTATTAGATGGGTAAATGGGTAAGGACATTAGATTGTTGTAATAAAAGTACAAAATATATTGCGTCTAGGCTTAAGGACAGATAAGAAAGCAAAACCCAAGAGGAGCAAAAAATGATTTTTCAGACTGTAGCTCTCATAGGTTTCTAAGTGGCCCTGCAAGCTCAAAAGTTTCAATTCTAGAGGTTAAAAATGGAACTCCAGTGGAAAGGGGAAAAAGAAAACATTCTACATAGGGGAGTTACTAAAAGAAGGAATAATAATAATAATAATTATTATTATTATTATTATTATTATTAATAAACAGGATTTATATAACGCCAACATATTACGCAGCGCTGCACATAAAAATTTTGGTGGAGAAAAATAAAGTAGGAGTAGTGGAGGGGGAAGAAATCCCTACCAATAAGAGTTCCAGATGTCCAACGTTGTATATTAGCCATGAAAATGTTTGGAACTTAAGACCCCCCACCCCACAATCACCTTCAGCGGAGTTTTTTCCACAAAAGTCCACAATACACAAAATTGTAAGCAAACTGAACCAAAGCAGTTTTTCTTATATTGAGTTTTAAGAACTGCTTACAATTTACAGAATTTCAAAAACAAAAAAACTTGAGTTATAGACATATTTAAAGCTGAATAGCAATTTGAAGGTCTTGTTACCCAATCATTCTTCATGAATCATAATATTCAGTTTCAATCATAAAATTTTTTAGAAAATGACAGCTACGTGTTTTCTTTACTGTTATAAAATGAATAAAACTATCATTATATTTATGAACCACATTCAAGGATGCCTTTTAGCTTTACTTGTTCTCTAAGAAAACTTCTCTTAAATCTGGCAGATACAGGAGGAGTCATGATGATTGGTACATATTTAGAGATATAGGCAGCTACATTTAAAAACAACTCTTGATTTTCCTGTATAAATTGAGCTTGGTCTGCCCTTTTCTTTTTTTATCAAGCCTCCCTAGTGGTACTTGGTGCATGATATACAGTCTCAATAACCTAAAAGGAGGCTTTACAGCAGAGTACGCCACAAATATCAGACATAGTGAACAGTAGCATGAAATAAAGAGTGCTGGAGGAATGGCATCTGACAAGCTGGAGGTGGGGTGGTCTGTGGAGCAAAGTGTGGTTGTGGACCTAAAGGGGAAAAGTGGCCTGGGTAAAAAAAAACAATTATTTTTTTCTAATTCAATTGTTGATGTTAATTGCCTGGACAAGATTGAACAATAGCAGTACATTTATAGTTCCACTCTACAAGAGAAGGCATACATTGTGGCATGGCATCAGTGGTGGGGAGGGGAGATTTTATAGCAACTGAAATGCCTTTTTTTTGTCAAAAGATTGCAACATAGCAGACAGACCAGAGTCTTGGGGCTTATGCTTCAGACCATGATTAAATTACATCAATCAGTCACAGAAATCCTAAATACAGTTAACAATTCATCTGCTACTAAAATGGTAACACCTTTGATGTTATTTTATTTATAGATATGTTAACTGTTACCTGTATAATAATGAAAATTAGCTTTTAACAACATTTAAGTGACTTTCAAGCTACAAATATTGCCAATTCTATCAACGTAGGTACGTCATAAGATACTGAACAAATGTGTTGTTATCTTGAAGTGGCTTTACAACCACAATCTAAAAATGAAATATCAGTATTAAAAAAAAAACTCCTATAGATATTAAGTTCTGCTAATGTCAAGGTTAACCTATGTATCAAAGATACAGGTCAACATTACAATAAGTCATCTAATATACTTATGTATCATAACGTGAGATTTGGTGGTACATTGTGATCTATAAATTCTTTTAGTCAAAAAGATTTCAAGGTTAAAAAAATCCATATGTAGCATTCCATATCCGTACGTAAATGCATGTTCTCTATATAGCAGAACTTTGTATTTTGTTTTTTCTTTTGTTTTTTGTAAATCCATTGCTAAATATATGAAGAAGTAAATTACAATCCAGCAGGATTAACCCAAACCCCAGAAACTCCCCAATTGTGATATAGCATGGTAGCCAGATGCATTGTTCTGCTGCTTTTTTGATTGGTTGTTAGATGATGACCACCAAATCTGTTAGGCTGGGAGATTTAGCTCAGAGTGTAACTTAGTATGTAAAAAATGGAACACTCACTAACATCACTGGAAGCCCCCCATCCGAGCTTTACCATTCCACCACCAAATGATTTAGGTGCAAATAAATGCATATAAATGCGACCTTAATTAAATTCTTAGCACTGGATTTTACAGAAAGGGTTACTTTACCAAAATGTATTGCAAACACACAGCAATGAAAGAGATTATTACATCTGGTAGTTTCTTACAACTTGTTATATAGATGCCAGTAAGAAACATACTTCATCCTACAAACAAATAGATGAAAAAACAACATTATGATTTTAAATCTGTGAGCAAACATTGTGAAAGATTCTATCATAGAATGATTGTCCTAACAAGTAACTCAAATTGCACTCCACATGAGGTACATGTTACTCCAGTCCAGTGAACAAAACCATGCTGTTGAAATCAGATTCCTGCTGCAATGTGTTAAACCTCTTGTGCTCCTTGTACTTTTGTATATGAACTTGCAAGGACTCACAATCCCCTACCACAGACTGTACCCAAAGCTGCATCCCTTAAAAAAAATGAGACCTGTTTAATATATTTGGCTTCTCTTACTATATAGTTTGAGAAATGTGTCACATACTTTGAAAAATTAGGCTTTCCTGGTTACAAACCCTGGTTGGTTCTAATTACTGACAATCTAATTTACTTGTCACATTGGAAACACTGCTTAGTGTTGTTGGAATATTTTGGAGTAATCTGTAGTTTTGATGCAATAGTCTGGCTAGAAAAGCGGAAGGATACAAAGCCATAATAAGAAAAATGTGTCATCATCCTTGCTATGCAGTGAGATAGGTATTTTAACTATATAAGGTATCTAGGAGAATAGCTGATTACCAGCCAAGTAAACATGCCTACAGGCTTAAATGATGGTGAGTTTATGATCAGGAGACCTTTTAAAAAATTATTAGTTGTTTCTCTAATAAACAAAAAAAATCCTCAGTTTTCTCTGGACTAGAAAATTTCTTAATATAATAACAGGAAAAAAAGAACAAAAATGATCGTATTTTTGTTATTCATAACAACATCGTTTAATTTTATTTTAACATACAAAAAAACAACTTGGGGTTAACTTACCATAGGAGTTTGGGCTGTTTTATTAGCAAATCGAGGTATTACTTTACAAAAAAAACACATAAAAGTGGTGAAAAAAATATTTAGCTTGCACATTAGGAGTTGGTTGAAGTCAGCACCTCATTCACTAACTGAAAACCTATAGTAGTTAACAATACATGAACTGCTATTCATTTGCCTGCAACAAAACAGCACACAAAAGTACATTTGCATTTAGTAGTCCTTTAACACTGAGACTTTGTATATCATCTTTGGGGCTTTAAAGTAAAACTTTAGCCTAGAGAAATAATTGGTCATGTTCATATCTGACAGCTGAGAAGTCCAAAGTGAACTTCAGTGTGACTATATATCACACTTCAATACCTTGTCCTCTGTTTTTAACAAACCTAGCTTACATTTTGTATTGTATCACTTATGATCAAGTATCAATATGCCCTAATAGTTAAGCTTTCAGTGTCATAGGACCAGCACCATGCAGAGGTTTGAACTTGAGTCGCGCGCCTTGGGTTCAAGTCTGACTTAATAAGTCACCTAATAAACAACTTGCGACTCAACTTGGGGGTTTTGTCCAGCGACTTGCGACTCGACTTGAGGGTTTTGTCCAGCAACGTGCAACTCGACTTGCAGGAGGTCATCAGTACCAACGCTTTCCTCCCAGCCTTTCTTGCATTCTAAGTCCACAGCTTTCTCCTCTGACAGCTAAAGGGGGCTGAGAGGAAGACCGTGTTACAAAAGCCTCACTGTCTTCTTCCCTGACTACTTCAGCTGTCAGTGGAGAAAGCCAAACTTAGTGCACTTAGAATGCAAGAAATGTGGGGAGGAAGGCATTATAAGAGACTCAGTACGATTTGCAAAGTACTTGATAAATGAAGTGACTTGACTTGGGACTCGACTTGGAAAAATTCTTTGTGACTTGAGACTTGACTTGGTGTCAATGACTTGGGACTCAACTTGGACTTGGAGGGTGATGACTTAGTCCAACCTCTGGCACCATGTTGACAGAGTTGACTGGAGCTGTGCCTCCCCAAAGCTACTATGAAATCTGTAAGAGGGAGTGGATCATCAACAGATTAACAACTGGACCCACATTTATACAAGCTAATTTCAGGGTAATTTCAGAAGAGCCTTCAGCTGCAGACAGATAGCCTGTTTTTGGTTTAAATGCCTAAGTTTCAAAACTGAGGTATACCTTTATTATATCTACTTGGCTTGAAATATTTAAAAATCTATTTCAATATGGCTTTCTATTCCATATAACAGTGTATCTTACATAATCCTTGAAAGTACTCATGGACAATCAATGGCCAATGATTAAAAGTAGTCCCATATAACTATTTGGGTTTGAAATTTTCACCTAGATTTTGTTTGTTTTGCACTGATAATGCATGTTGGATAACTGGATATTAGGTTAACAGGTTTTATTGTAAAAAGCTATTTCAGTTACTTTCTAATGTCTAACCTTGAAATGTATGTGGCCAGCGTAAAGTGATTTAATCAGCTTGGTTTAATATCAAGCAGTGTGTGAAAAATTAAGTACATCCTTGCCACTTCCCTTGGAATTAAGAGGGATAAGTAGAGGCCAGGCTCTGCTAATCAAACACATTTGAATAAATGATCTTCAACAAGTATGACCACTTAAAAAGCAGAATTTTTCTTAGTTTGATGGTCTGAAACATTCAGGTGTGTTAACACAATGCCAAGGAAGAAAGACATAAGCAAAGGTCTTGAAGAAGCATTTGTTATTGCATTTGTATTGACAACCTGAAAATAATTAAAAGGTCATTTACAAACAACTTGTTCATCATTCTATAGTGAGAAAGTTTCAATACATTTGCCAACCGCCTCAGTGGACATCCAAGTTATTTCATCTCAGGGTAAAACTGTGTAATGCTTAAAGATACTGCAAAAAACTGCCATGCACCCCAACAAATCTACAACAGAATGGCCAAAAGAAAGAATACAACTGTTGCAAAGGCCCAGTCGAAGTCCAGACCTCAACCCCATCAAAATGCTTTGGCAAGAACTTATGAGGGCTGTGTGTTAACTAATTCCCACACACCCCTAATGAACTAAAGCTATGCGTATGCTCTCCTGGAGCTTTATGCTCCCTTCCCAATGTTTTTTCCCTCTGACTTCCACCTCAACTCAACAAGACAAGATATTATTATTGTGATTTAAAACTTCTATTTGTAAGGCCCTGGTCAGCACCAGTCCTCACCAGACACCATTTCCCCAATTTAACACCATAGTCTTCACCTTTAGTAAGCCTTGAAATGTCAGGAAAAGGGGAAAGGTTAGCAACAGAAAACACACTAAACTCTCGAGCACAGATTAGCGCAGCTAACACTACAACAGGCATAGGGCAACAGAAGCAGAGAGGCTATAAAGCCTCAGCAGCCAATGGCAGCACAGGACTGAATCAGAAACTACTCTGCTCATTAGTCTCAGCACAATCCCCTTTAGCTGCACGATCTCAGAGCAGGGGATGCAGAGGGACCATTCACATCCAAAGGGAAACCGGGGATGCACAGGCTGCAGAGCAGAGGACTGACAGCTATTTGCCTGATCCTCCCTGCGGCTGCAAGCAACGCTGAGGAAGAAAATAAACAGAATGCGCTATCCTACGGCTGGCAACAGTACGGGATTGCTGCCTAGATTATTGTATCCTAACACTATCAATAGTATATTTCGGGAACTGGGCTATAAAATCACATCCCATGAGTATAGTAAAGGTACACAGATTCTTTCTGACAGTATTGTTCTATTGTTGGAAATGTCAAAGGGCAATGGTCACTATGCTACATATTTTTGATGATGCCCTTTCTGGGACTCTGTGAGGGAAATCACCAAGACATTGTATATGAGGCAATGTATACCAGATGATTCTGCATTCTTCTTACTGTAACATGTTCTCACTGAAACACTACCAAACCTCTGTGGTGAGACATCTTGTTAATGTGGCAAAATCCTGTATCTCACTCTGTTGGAGGAAACCACACCCTCCTAGTATTCAGCTGTGGTTCTGAAGGATAAACAAAGGTAAAAAAAAAATGATTAAAGCAACCAGCCTTGGTTGAGATACATTTACTGAAATATGGCGAGGAATGGGGGGGGGGGGGCACAATTCATGTTAAAGGGCCCTGTTTATTAAAGCTCTCAAAGGCTGGACAGCATACATTTTCATCAGTGAAGCTGGGTGATGCAGCAAACCTGGAATGGATCTGATCCAGGATTGAAAACATTTGCTAACAAAAAGCAAATTACTTTTACAAAATCTATTCCAGGTTTGCTGCATCACCCAGGTTCACTGACTAAAGTGTATCCTCTCCAGCCTTGGGACCAGGAAGGCACAGGTGGTTAAACATATGCTTATATGACATTTATATGACATTTGGACTGTGGGGCTTCAAGCGAATATTTTGGTGATGTACCATAAAGAGTCTACAAATTTCTGTATCAATGTCTGTCTGTATCAATGTCTGTATGTTTGGTTCAATTAGTCTGATAAAGTGTTAGTAAATGATTGCCATTGTGTTTCTGTCTGACATCTTGATATATTCTATACCTTTAACATTCAATTTTAGTTGAACTGCTAGCTGTCTGTTAGCACATTTTTAACATCCCTAGTTATTCTAGCAACACATAAGTCCACAGTAATAAACATTGCTCATTTTGGTGTTAATGGTAAATAGTTCACTGGAAGGAGTGATTATCTTCCGGAAATATTTTACTTGCCTGTCCCCAATAGGATAGGAACTGTGGGGGAGATGTCTGTCATAGTTTTTTTTATGGTAATCAGACACATTTCATAAGGTTTACACACAACTGCCCTTTTCGAAATAAGATCTCGATAAAGGCTGATTACTTCCGCATGGTCACATTAAATAAATTATTTCTTATTCCTTAACAAATAACTATATACAATTTGGCTAAAGGAGGTTATATGTTACACTATGTGCACTTTTAAGTAAGGACATTTTTAATGCATTTTTGAAGTATCTTTCTCCATCTTATATCAGAAAACAAGGTTCAGGTTTCATAAATGCCTCTAGTGACCAAATGTCTTTAAAGGAGTTTTGAGAGATTTTTGAGACTTTGTTACTACAAATTTGAAGGCACAATGGCTTTGTTGTCAAATTTTTCAATGTATGAGATAATGTCTGCAATAAAAAAAAAATAGTCTGCTATTAAACAGTATTCTCATATGCCATTTTTTTTTGTATTGTAAACATAATAAAACATTGTCAGGATACAATTTTAATAGTATGGAACTACAAAATACATGAAAAAAGACTAAATATAAATATTAACATTAAATATGCAATTATGCATATTTAAGGATGTCCCCTATAGGATTTTATAGTATCTTTAATACCTTTTATCATGTTTTGTTCAAAAACAAAGAAACACAGTAAATACTAACAATGTTGTCTCTTGAGATTCAGACCTGAAACGGAGACACATTTATTTAAGCCATTTCCTAATGTTACTATAATTATTTTGATTCTAGACAGCCAAATAATTGCAATCATTTTGTCTCTTTTAGAGCCAATAAGAAACTCTATGAATGCATCTATTCCAAGACACCAAATAAATCACAATTCCGGCTGAATTCATTTAGGCTCTATTTTTCTGCTTACATTATCTAAGTGTCGTCATTCTCTAGCAATGTTCTGCTGTTGATAGTTCATAAAAGGTAACAAATACTATAAAAGAGAGAAATAAATGCTATTTCACCTTCACAGAGATAAGCTGCAATGTCTATTGTACAGCCAAGCAGAAATGATTGGTTGCTGGCCAATGGACAGATCATACCTATGCACCCTTGTGCAAAATAAAAAGCAAGCTAAAACTGATTTAGGGTAAAGATTAGGACATTACAAACGCATCTGATAATCACACTGTTAACATCAATGTGTGTGCATACATCTTTTTACTTTTAAAGGTTTGGTCTATTACCAGTGACTGGGTTTTGGTAAACCTATTTGTCCACTATATTATCATGCTTATTGGGGACTCTGGGACCAAGTCTTGCCTGTTAGGGTTTCCAGCTTTACTCCTTCTTAGTCCATTCATTTATGCTTTCTCTTTTGCAATGATAACAGGAAAAAAGTATGAGAAAAAAACAGTGAAAGGGCACTCATCACAAAGAATGATAATAAGAAACAAAAAGGGAGAGGGTGCCCAGGTGGCTTCATTACTCAGTTCACAAGATGACAGAACAGCAAATATACACATGCATGAGTTGAATTGTTCAAATTGCCTGTAATTTCCTACAAATTGCCTGTAATCTCCTTGTGCTAATACGTAAAAGTAACAATTAAAGATCAGCAAGCAGGTCCTTGAACTTACATTCATATTTATTAGGAATGGAGAATACTTTGGGGCACGTTGTGTGTTTTATTTCACAGATCATTAACCTGAAAGTACACAGAACTGCATTTTTGGGATCACCAAGTTGCTGAATAATTTTAGAGTAATGGCATTATTTTCCCCTAACAAAATTTTAATTAAAAAAAAAAAATCCAACTCTATTTAAAACTAATATATCAGTTCTGGGTGAAATTGCAAATGTCATCTTTTATACATGTTTAAAGCACTGCAGAATTGTTTTTACTTTTTTGTTAGCCTTTGTAAGCACTATGCATGTTAATATGTTAATGAACAATTAAACATGGTGGACTTCAGATATACAATACAAGGTGATGCATTGCCACAATGGAACCTACTAACATTTTACACTTACAAATATAAAAAGGATTGTTTGGGTTCACATACACTTTGTATGTTTTTGGGTGGATTCAAGAAATAATTGGGTTTATCTTTTTTGTATTTATAGGAACCTTTGCACAGAATAGGTACAGTTTGATAAATATGTCCACCGTTTTTTGTTTCCTTATTACCTATGATTACGCCCACTAAGAAAAAGGTGTCAGGAAATGAAGCCATGTACCACTAAGTACACTACTATAAAGTGTAATATACTCTACAATCCAAAAAATGCAGCTGAACACCATTATCCACACCAGATAATGGTGTGCAGCTGCATTTTTGGATTGTAGAGCAGCATTTGGAGGAAGTTGGAGTGAGCCCCTAGGCAGTGTGTTTTTTTGGTTGAAGCTCAGCACCAGGTATGGCTGGAGCAATGTATATATACACTTAAAGCTTAAAGAGAAACAAATAAACCATAGTGCCAATGTAAGTTTTAAAAAATTTAGTTTTTTTAAACTTTTTATTGGAAAATCAGAAAAAAAATACTAACACAATTAAAAGAACAATGATTACAACCTTTTTTGTTTTTTAGGGAGGGAAGGACTAGGAAAAGGAACTTTAAACAGGGGGTTGGGACATAAGCATAATACGGAAACAGAAGAATTCCAGGTGGGAATGGGGCTCAAGAAACAATACACAAATAAATTCCACAAATAGTAAATAGTAACAATAAGTACACGAGTAAAGCACCAGCTAAACAGACTTACGTGTATCATTTGTGAATGCCTTTTTTGGACTTGGCAAAAGTCAGAACGTAATTCTACCCCTGGGAGGATTCATAAGCATACTGTAGCTAATAGTGTAGTAAAAGGGAGTTATTCTGGATATTAATAGGAGTTAAAATATAGTTAAACCATCTGTGGATTGCTTATCTTTTTCCAGAACATGCTTCCACCTTCTCCAGGTACATAAGGCAATTCAAATCTTGGCAGACTTCTTTTATCGACATAGTTGAGGTTTCCAGCAACTTGCGCATTATTGCTCTGCTTGCTGCAAGCAAATAGAAGTGTGTCCAAACTACATTTGTAGTGTCTTCCTCCTATAGCAATGGGACCACTGGTGGTTGGATACCTATGATTTGTACCTTACTAGCCGCTTCCAGAAAGTTTGTATAGCCGAACAGTACCACAGGCAGTGTTCCAGGGAAGCTCATTGTTCCCCACATTTGGGATAGGAAGATTGTAGAATATGGGGCAAGTCATTTGATTCAAGATATTGGAATCCTTTAAAAGCCTTGGGAAACATTTTGTTTTGGGTTTCTCTCCATCTCTCATTGACCATCAGTTTCCATATCTGATTGTAACTCCCCAGGACCTGGGCTACTATATTATCTGTAGGATGTTTGGACCAGAAGTTGACATTGGAAGTATCCAGGGTGGTATTGGTAAAGAGTTTCTGAAGTTGTGGATAAAGGGCTAAAATGGATGATTTCAGTACCTGAAGAGTGTCCAAAGCAGTAGTAGAGAAAAAGTGTTGAGGGTTACCGCAATGGCATCTCAAAAAATTGGTGGCCTGCATAAAGTATAGGAGATCTTGGGCGATAAGTCCATATTGTCGTTGCACGAACAAGAAAAAGTGTGGAGCATAAGTGCTCGCATTGAAAAGCTAATGAAAATGCATAAGATCATAGGACATGCAGTGGCAGAATCTGCTATGTTCTCCTTCTTGTGGGAATGCTGGGTTTGGGAAAGTGTGGTACCTGGAGAATTATGGGGAGGTTTTTAACTTCCGCCGTAAAACTTTCCAGACCACAATCGTGTCTCAGAACAGATCATGCACATATAATCACGTCCAATGAGCAATCTGTCCACAATGAGATGTCTTTTAACCAATCTAAAGCATATGTAAACGAACATGACAAGTTATATACCCTGATGTTGTGTATGTAAATTCCACCCTCGCTCTTATAGAGCTTGCAAATAGAGTTTTTTCAATGCAATGTGGGGTCTCTTATCCATACAAAGCATAGCAACATCTTATTTAAACATGTGATATCTTTAAATTTTATGAGAAATGGGAGGGTTTGCATTGAGTAAAGTAATCTTGCAAAACGTATCATTTTCAATAAACGACAAATGCTGACAAAGAGCGAGAGGGGCAATAATTACCATGTATGTAGTTATCAGAGGATAATTTAAAGAGTACAAGGAAGAAGGGGCTTCTTCAATTTCAAGATCCAAGAACCAAATAGCCTCCTTGGCTACCTTTAGGGGATGAGGCCAACCATGCACTGTTATAAAATGAAGAAAGCTGTAGTATTTTACTTTTAGAGAAATGGATTTGGAGGCCCGAAAAGGATCATCTATAGTTAATATTATTGTTGTTTTTAATATTTAGATAGTCAACATATTAAGCTGCACTGTACATCAAAAAAGGTTGCTAATGATAGATAGTGACACAAAAAGAGGAGCGGTCCCAGCACAGAAGAGCTTACAATCTAGTTGGGGGAAGTAGCACATAATTTTTTAATTATGTCCTGAATCTTTGGGAGATCTCCCCGGGGGTCAGACTATAATGTTGTCTGCAAATAAAGCCTGACACAGTGTTGCTTGACCAATCTTGACCCACAACAAGATACCCCCAGTCCCCAATAATCTCACCAATGGCCAGAATAAATAGCAGGGGAAAGAGTAGGCATCACTGTCGCATTATTTTCCCAAGCAGAAACTGGTCTGATAAAAAGCCTGGCATGGAGATTCTAGCCGTTGGGTTGGAATATATTTTGATAATATAGTCTAGTATAGTATAGTATAGAAATCTGCCATAAAGGCCCACTGTTTCCAATACTTCTAAAAACCACTGATGATTCACAACGTCAAGGGCATTTTTGGCATCTAGAGAGATTAAAGCAATATTCTCCTTGGGATGTGCCTTGGCATATTCGAGGACAGCCATGACCTTATGAATGTTGACTGTGGCTGACCTGCCTTTGACAAAACAAACTAATTAGCAATTTAGGCATGGTAAGCTATCGGATAGAAGCTCAGCCAGTATGCGTAATAGAATTTCAGAATCTAAATTAATTAAGGGATATAGGCCTATAAAAGCTTGGTGAAGCAGGGTCCTTACCTGGCTTCAGATAATCTGAATCAGATGAATGTAAACCTCCTGGCTTGTGAGCAGAACATCTTCTCCTGGCCAAAGCACAATACAAAATTTTGTAGAGTAGAAGAAATGTCTGATTTAAGAATTTTAAAATATAAAGTAAAGCTATCAGGGCCTGGAGCTGTCTTATTGGTCAAATGGTTTATAGTGTACAGAATTTCAGTTTGGGTGATGTCTGCATTAAGATGTTGTAACACTTGGGCAGGGGCTTCAGGCAATTTAAGAATGTTTTTTCTCCTTGTGAGTCAGGGGGTGATGGGGTGTATAATTCTGCAAAATAATCCTTTAATGTCTTAGTTATCTGTCTTGGATCATAGGTAATCAAGGTACATAACAAAGAAATTGATGAGAGTTTGTCCCTTACCAGATTGGCCAGTAAATGATCAAATTTGTCCTCAAACCTATAAAATTTCTGCTGCATATGCTGATGAAGAAACTGTGCCTTTTATCTCTCCCAACATTCATATAGTCTCTTAGCAGACTGCCAATCAAGCAATAAGCCAAACATGAACGATTTCACTATACGCCCTGATAGATATGCCTTACTTGCCTCTCAGTATAGTACAGGTTGGGATTGGTGAGTGGCGTTGTTGCACTCATGCACTTATCCTGTGAGGGAAACTGTCAAAGTTTGAGGAGCATAGTCAGAGTTAACAATGTCTTGTATGAAGTTAGGCGGGCTGCCCTGGTGAGCTTTTTCCACTTTCATGGTGCAGAGATTCCAAATAGGTCAGGGATGATGGCATGACAAATATCAGCCAGTAGGTTAACATTGTATGTTTCTGGTAAACCAATGGTTCTTAAGTTTTTCCTTTGTGATCTATTTTTTAAATCCTCCACCTGATTTGCCAATACATGTAAACATTTTTGTAGAGTTTGCAGTTTGAATGTAGATTCCTGAGTATCGGATTCCAAGTCAATACCCTGCTTTCTACATCAGAGAGTTTTGCCTAGGCTATGATATCATGGGATAGGGATTATACCTTTACTCACAAATCTTCTACCGCTGAAGTGGTAATACAGCTGTGAGAGTCTATGACCGCGGACTCATCCTCAGAAGAGGGTACCTTGGATGTTTGTGAAAGACACGCTGTGGCCCCGGTGGTCATCTTAGATAGGCATGTGTGCTTATTTTGTTTGCTGGCTTTCCATTTGGTAGGGGATGTTGAGCGATTACCCTTGAGGAAGCAGTCCATCTCGGTTGTGACAGGGTGATATCCAACCTCCACTAATTCACTGGAAAGTCAGAGCAGAACGGTGATTTTTTTTATGCAAAAATCCGAGGTTGAAAGATCGTGGCCTGCATAAATTCAATTGCAAATGCAATTGTAAGTCTTATGTAAAAGCAATCTTTTGAATCATAACTATACTAAGTTACTAAATACTAAATAACAAAGCAATCAATTAACCATGCTACACAAAAACAGTTATGGTTAGGATCTGGATGCGCAAGATCACACAAGAATGGTAATATACTGTGACTTTCTTGGAAAAAAAATACCAAAGCTATATCGACTCACCCTATAACACAAGTTTGGAAAGTGCATTGCAATTTTCATATAGTACAGATGTAGCATGTAAGGTGCTCTGATGATAATACCATAGCTTTACTGTCTAGTCTGATACCACCTTGCCCTACCATACCATGTCCTAGTTTAATTAATATACTGAATCTTGGTAAAATGGGTTTACTGTCTAGTGTGATTCAAATCAAATGCTGCATGTAATTAAGCTGACATGCAGTTGTTAGTTGTTATCATGCAGTTTGCATTTTTACTAGTCTCACTGTTATTTAATTTGGTAACAAGCACCAGCCTTAGGAGATGACCGAAATCTTCCATGTACACACTTTATCTTCAACTCACTTGTGTAGAAGTGCCAGGAATCCAGAAATGTGGCTCACTCTAAAGTAAAACATTCCTGCCTGCCTTTATCAAACAAATCTGACAGACGGCCCAAACCTAGCAATTCTTGGCATGGAAAAGGCCTGTCTAGACTAAATAAGCTCAGCCTGACTTAAGCAGACAGCTTTTAAATTCCAAGTATTTACTGCAAGCCCAAAGTTTCTTACCTCAACTCCTACAGCTAAGCCATATGTGAACAAAAGTGATTTGCTAAAAAGGCTGGGGGGGGCAAGTATTTGATACATTTAACAGTTATTGTTGTGGACAAAGTCTACTGGAATTCAGAGTTGTATTTTACATTTTTAAACATATATACATTTGGTGGTGATGAAAAAAAAATAACTAGACCTTCTAAGAAATGCTCTGCATGTTTGACAGCATAAGTACACATATGTGTTAAATTAATATATCGAGTGGGCTATCCATTTTCTTGCACTCCTAAAAATGCCTTCTAAAGTAAAAACAGGATCTGCTAGCTGGAATAAAATTCAGGCACCTAGGAAGGAACTAGGAAAGCTCTGATGCAGCATAGGGTGGCATGGTGGCTCAGTTGCCAGGACTCTCATGTATAAGGATAATATGCAAATCTCAATCAATAAACATTCTGTAACTATTTGAATACAACACAGAATATAAAGAAAGTTGATTGCTCAGTTGTATGCATATCCAGTCCTCATCTGATCTGATCTCTGTAACCTCTGTTACCAAGTCCCATCTTCTCTTTACCAGGTGCAAAAAGCTGTACCACTTATGCATACAAAAGAAAAGACCTGTTTATTAAGATGCCTCATTGTGTTTGCTATCATTTTAATTCAACTAAAATTATCTTTTTTTTTTTTTTTTTTTTTTTTAGCAAGATTGATACTACATATCGAGTCATGGTAAAACCACATCAAGGTCTTCTGAATAAATAATGAGCAGTGGAAAATCAAGCAATTATGTTCCATATATTAAAAAGAGAAAGCTAAGGTATTCCAATGTAAGTTGATATGTGTAAGGTGAGAAATCTAGATCAAGTTAACCCCAGCTAGATCAAAACATTTTTGTTGGTTTGGGTAGAGGGGGAAAGTTATAGAACCTCAAGTTTCTGTTTTGATCTGTGTGTCAATTTATTTTCACTCATATCCATTCCTCGGTGACTAAGATAGGAATGGAGGAGAAATTATTAACAAAAATGCACATACAGTAATAGATAAGGGTTAGACAATACAAATCCTATTCAGGGTTGACATCATGATGTCCTCAGGCTGGGACTAGGTACAAAAAGCAGAGGAGACTAGTCTGGAGGAATAGGGGGGAGAGGTGAAAATAATATGTACAACACTGCTCCTACCAGCTGACCTCTGTAGGGGGGAACGAAGGGAGGCATTGAAAAGCACTATATGGGGATAGTAAGTGGGGCCACAGTAAAGGAGGAACTTTTTGAGGGCATTAGACATGTGAGCAAACTATTGCTTCAGAGGCACTTTAATGGGGGCACCTTATAGGGGTTGCTATATACGAGGACTATAATTTGGAGACACAATAATGAAAATCAACACACAAGGGGCATTTTAATATTGAGTACTATTAAGGAGCCTAAATATAAGGAGGTGGTATCACATATAGAGGTATTGTAAGCGGGACACTACATAAAGGGCACTATAAATAAGGGGGGCTCTATGGAAACACTATAATGGGGGCAATAGAACAATAGAAGGCAGATACATACGTTTAGGATATGTAAAATATATACAAATATATGTACACATATTATTATTATTGTGAGGGGTAAGCATCAAATCGCAAAATAACAGTAAGGCGACTTAACACAGTGAGTTTGCTTTAGGGCTACTGCCCGTGTTTATTGATCAAAACAGAAGCCGAAAGCAACCTTCCCTCGCAGGGGTTTTATCAACAGGAGAATGTCAATAAACAAAATATTCAGCCTCTAGGCTGGCCTACTCAAAAATGTTTTGTTTTTTTACATTAAGCAGCAAACAGACTGAACTACAGGTACACCTACTCTTTAGCACCGGTTGTGCTAAATAGGCTTCTGGGCCTTAGAAACATGTAGGGCCTTAAATTAGGAATCTGCCCAACCTTGTTCTTGCAGATTTCCAGAAAACCCAGAAAAGAAATTCAAAATAACAAGCATGAAACGTACAGGTTCCCTGCAGACACAACATTGCTAGTTTTACCTGAAAGGCAGTATCTGAGATAAAGCGGCCCCACATACCAACCGTCCAGCACTTTGCCTAGTAGCGCAGGAGACCTTCTTGTCACTGTGCTACAATATATATATTTGATTCTTTTGATACAGTGGAAAAAAATGTACACAAAGCAAAAAAAAAAAAAAAACACATGCCAAAATCTAGTATCTTCAGCAAACAATGTACCAGTAACATGTTTGTTTTGTTTTTGTTTTTTTTATCTAGAGTACTATTTATTTAAACACATATATAATAACTAAAAACCTATACCTTTAGGCTAAGACATTGTGCAATTTTCCATTTGTTCTAATTTAACATACATACTAAATATACCATCTTTTTGAAAAAAAACAGGGCTGGCCATGTCACTCCCCTGCATCGCATTTTGTTACTGGGGGGTCATACATCTGTTGAAAAAATAAATTTGATCTGCAACTTTTATGAAACATATTTAGGGCTCTATTTATTAAAAAAAAGGCAATCAGACTTTCCCTCAAACATTCTCTCATTGTAATCTTCCCGGTTCATGTGTTTCAATGGCATTAATTGATCCCCAACAGGGAATGTTTGAGGGCATGTCAGATTCACTATTCTATAAATAGAGCCCTTAGATTGAATTTTGTGACAAAATTGTGCATAATATGCATCCTGATTACATTCAAAATACCCACTAACACACTACTCATTAAAGCAACCTTTTCATTAGAAAAACATCTCTGAAGCAAGTGTAACTTTAAAATAGGTAAATTCTTACCGATACCTGAAACACCAAAATGCTGATCTATTGACATTTCTGGGAGTGTTTTATGGGTTCCACATTTCCTTCCTCTGACCACCACAACACTTTTGCCTTCTGTATTTAGTGAAGGTCAGAAGAAGGAACGAATAAGATCAGTGAAGATAAAGAAGTATCAGATTCTGATTCAGAGGAAGGTTCACTCAATTCTTTGTGTATGCTTTAAATAACTAGGGTCATTTTAAATAACTAAAGAAAAATGCTTCTTTTGTTTTGATGGTCTAGTATAGCTTCTGTTCCTAGCACAAGATGGCGAAAACATGTGTTAAGCAGAACTAGAGAAATGTGTAAAGCATTTCACCGTTTAATAGTGTCGAAGGAACAAAAAAACTAGATCTAAAGATTTTACATCTGGGAATATTATGTACATAAACGCATTACAAATGTAATCTATTATCAAAGTAGAAGTCACATTATGCTTAACCCCTAGGCAACCCTATCCTAAAAGTACATGTAGTTCCCCTAAAGGGTATTCTGTACAATATAGGTTGTCAAGTAACAACACATTTGTTTATGTGAACATGAAGGGATTTACAAACAAGTCAAAAAGAACAGTATATGACTTGAATGTGTATATTCACATTTTAAATTATGGGTAGAATTTATTTGATTATTTTTTCTGGCAGTTTCCTTACATTCCCACTGTTGTAAGGCTTAAGGTGGAACTAAAATCCCACTTTGCAAAATAAAGAATCAGGCAAGTGGTTACTGCAGTAAGTACATTCCCTGATCCATTATTTTGTAAAGTTGCCCAACTTACCTGCCTGATTGCACTGGTGAAATGTTTGAATACACAGTGTAATTTTTGAATGCCAGGGAAATCTGGCAATCCTAGCTCCCCTTGCGAATGCAGGGGAGTTACATCATCCCGGCATGGCCAATGAAGAGGGCCGAAGATCCTCTCTAGGAAAAAGAAGAGAGGAAGATAGTTCCACCCTGTGGTTGAATGCAGACCACTTAGACGCACGGCTTTAATTCCGCTTTATTATCCAACACCAGATGTGTGAAGTAGGGTTTAGTTGAAATTAGGTGTGACAATTAATATTGAATTAAATCATTTAAAAAACGTTTTATTGAATAGGAAAACTTTACTATCCATATTATAGACATTATAACCTTTGCTACTGAGACCTACATTTTGTACTGAGAAATGGAAAATCCAAATGATGGCCAACTGATAGTGAATGAGGCTCAAGTAAAGGGACTAACTTATTATGGGCATTTTAACACTGGTGTTGATTATAAACAATGCAAAAACATTTTAAAGTTCGTCAAAGTAGAAAATCTTTCAATGAGGTCACCTCTGTAAAGGATAGAAATCTAATCTTTATTGTCCTGCACATTTCATATTATAGAACCATTCCTTCACAGTTTAAAATGTAATTTAATTTCATAAATAAAGTTGTCTCAGGTTAGAATGAGAAAGTGATTTTTAATGCTACTGACAAAATAAAAACACTTTACAAACCATATATTAGTTACTAACATACACAAAACACAAACTAAAGCTTGCCATCTACTGCCCAAAAACATAATACAATCTTGAAGAAGAAAATGATTTTCATTACAGTATCCTTTATTTCCTATGAGCTAAACATTCCAGGTTTGCTGGATCACTTAGCTTCACTGATAAAAGTGTATTCTCTCCAGCCTTGGAGAGCGTTAAAAAAATAAGTCCAAAAATGTAATTGTGGATCTCCCTTTTGTGCAACCATATCAAATAGCAGGTAAATATGTTCACTGAACTATCAAACTTGGTTTATTAAATTTCATTGACCTTTTAATCATGGAAGGACACTTTTGTACTTTTGGTGGTATTTCTACTGCTGCCCCACATTCTTGGGGCTTATCCAACTCTCTTTTTTTCTTTATAACTTCTTTATAACTTCAATCTAAAAGAAAAAGTCACTTTCCCAAGGTGAAGCAGAAACATATTTACCATGGAGAAAACTCACAATGGAGTTTTCAAATCAAAAGCACAAACACTGGGCGTTACTGGAGAAAAGCTAAGAAGATGAGATTGTCTTATCATAAATCTAGCCAAATATGTTAAACTTTATGCTGGAAAAAGTTTATGGGAATACAAGGAAAAAATATTTTTTGTGAAAAACATGAAATGTTATTTTGAAAATTAGGAAACTTTTTGAAAATGATTTTATACAAAAGTACTGCTGGCCACCATATGCTATGGAGGTGCACAGCATGTAATTTCATAGTGACCCACAGAGAAATTCAATTACACTTTCATACTGAACATTGAAGCTAAATCCCAGCCTTAACTTTAGTCTTGCACAGCTGCACGTGCTTCTTACCTTTAATGATATTGCGTACTTATTTTACTGCACAACATCAGCTTCTGTACATTAGAAGTTGCAACAACCTGGTCTAATAGACTTGCCTGGTTTCTTTCTTGGATGGTGGACACTCAACATTATCTAGTCCTTTTTTCCCCACCTAATTTGTCTCTAGCCAACCCCTTTTATACATAAGGGTTAAATACTCTTGAGAGTACTAAGGCAGAATGCTAGGATGTTTTCTCTAACCTACATACAGCACCCTTGATCTCTATAATCTCAAACTGGGATGTTACTGTGTCTAAAATAAGGCAATGACAAAATAAGTTTTATTTTAAAAATGTGTTTATGAGAGTGAAAAAAAAGAAACAAGGGAAAGCAAAATAAGCTTGTGGAAAATGTGGAGGGATTACCAGTTAGAGAAGGTCCGATAGTATGCAATCAGTCAACTCACTAACCTTAGTATAACCAAACTTCAAGCTGCTGTCCCTTGCTTCATTCATCCTTTTATTCATTAAAGTAAACATTCTGATTTTACACACATTTGTCAAAAAGATTGGATTACACATATCCTGTTTAAACTTACTGTGGTTGCGACAGGGCGATGTGCGGCTTTTGTTTGAGTGCCAGTGTTACTTGTCCACCTTGGCTCGATTCAGGCGAGAACTGTACTTGCCTTGCCATTGACTGTGGAGCAGCTTGTTGGGGGATTGGGCGTGAAGGTGGAGCTGGAGCACCTGCTCCTTGGTCTCCTGTTCCAGCAGGAGATGCACCTTGAGTTGCTCTTTCTTCACAGATTTTACCTTTGGTACCAGGTTTACACACACAAAGATGTGGACGTAAGCACATTCCACCATTCTGACAAGGTGGGGAGCAGTTTGCTGTTGAAGAAGACATCAAAAGTATGAGATCAGTACAACAGGAAAATAGGAAATTAAAAGGACCCTAGTAACATAACTATAATCTAGTGAAAACCAACAAAAAACAGACAACATAAAAACATTTTTATCAATGAATGGCAGTAAGGAAGCACCATGTTACTACATAATAAAATATGTACATATAGAATAATATCATCGATAAAAGAGCCCTGTTTCTCAACCACCAACCCATGAAAAAGATTTGTTAAAAAAAAGAACTGAGACTGGGGCAAAAGGCAGTTAGACTAATAGGGCAGTAGTACAAATACTTACTAGGCCTTGGATTTTTATTGTACCAGACTATTTAAACAAAGTCAGTGAATGGCTCCATTACCAATCTATGTGCTAAAAAAAGGTCATCTGCCCATTCTATTTTAATGACAGTGCATGACTCACTTGAGTACACCACAACAACAATAACATGTCTCCAGGGTTCACTAGTTGAAAAGTTGCTACTGAGAACATTATCTATGTGCCAATTTACAGCTAAGGAGTACAGTCAGGGAAGCAGAGCTTGAGAGTCCAAGGTACTGGAATTTGGGCCTTTCACTGTAAGGGAAATAGGCGACAGGTATACCAGTTTTATTGATGCCCCTTCCCCCTTGGCAACTATCATATATGAAGTAAATCTAAGGGGAATGCAGCAGCCAATCTATTGTAAGAGATTGGGGTACCAGTCAGTTTTGGACAGGTCGGAGGTGTTTGAAGGTATCAATCAAAAGTACTCAAGATGCATCATGTACAACCGATCAATTACATCGAATTCCATTTTGAATCAATTATAGAATTGCTCTATAATTGCACCAACTGACAAAAATGCTGACACCGCTGCAGCGAGTATTATTGCAGCCACCGACAACATTGTAAAGGGTAATTCTTACACTGGACTTTTAGTATACACTTGTTTATGTACTATTATAAATGTATTGAAATTATTGATTTTAAAAGCTTCACTTTAAGGCTGGGTCTACATAGACGTTTTTTAAAAACGCATGTAAACGTTTCTATTGGGTTTATATGAGTTTTTATGTACTTTTATTAGCTTTTTAAAGCTTGCCTTTAAAATGCTGGAAATTGCCTATGCCGCGCTTTCCCGCGTTTTTATCATGTTTTACCGCGCTTTTAACTAACCTGCATGTTAAGTGCTCAAAAACGCGGGGAAAAGCAGGTAACCATGAGGAAAACGTCCCATTGAAATCAACAGAAGTGTTTACCCGCGTTTTCCCATGTTTTGGGGGGTTTCCCAGTGTTAACTCAGTGCTTTAATTCTTTAAACGTTGCAAGCCACGTTTAAGATTAAACAATATCATGTTTTTTATTTGTATATATTTGAGATATACCAGAGTAAAAAAAAGACTACACAGGATTAAATAGGATTCGTTTTTATTTTTGTTTTTAGAAATATTGAGAGTGCTCAGATGAGCAAACTGTAACCATGTACATATTACTGACAGGTTCATCTCAGGACTCTTTTTAAGAGAATGCAAACACAATTCTGGTTTTGTAATCCTATCACACATTTGTAAGCCAATAAGGAGGTTTGGTTTAAAAACACAAATAATAACCCTGCACAAATGGCAAGTATCCTACTGCTGTACTCTGTCCCAGAATCAAAGTGTTCCACAACACTAGAAAACTGTTAGGCTGGACTTTTAAACACTGGGACACATGCTTCTTGAATTCCTTTTGGAATTTTTTTTTAAATCATATTAACAATATTGTGGTACAGTAATAGGAAGAAGCCCAACAGCTAGTGTAAAAGGATTTCCCAGTTTGGGATACAATATTAAAGTCTTCCAGTAAAGTGGAAGGGTTCAAATTTATGTCAGATTTTGTTCCTGTTTCTGTGACACCCATACAAGAAATTTGGTTAGTGATTGTCAGAAGAATACACGAAAAAAGACCCTGACAGTAATATAAACATTGTAGAAGGTTCAGACTCTTCCTAACTGAGCACACCATGTTCCCTATAACATCCTGTTCTGAAAAAAAAACCCTAACAGCCTCCTTAACACTTCCACACACTATTAAAAGCAAAATAAAATGTTTTTTAGCTGGAGTTTGGCTTTAAACTAGAATTATAGACAAAATGTTCAAAACAGATTTGAACACCATTATACCTTACAAGAACAAAACCCTGTTTAAAACTACCTAAAATGCTTAAAATTACTTCTACTACTTTTTTTTTTAGATGCTCCAAGAAAGTGGTCCCCAACCCCAGGCCGTGGACCGGTGCTAGTCTGTGGCTGGTGAGTTGGGGGCCCCAAATGACAGGAGGCAGAAGCGCCAGCAGAGGTAGTGCCGGTGGCCCACCTTACACTGCTCTAAAGAAGACAGTCTGACAGCAGGAGCATGGGCAACTCTCCTCACACTGCTTACCCAGGAGCTGCTGAGAATAGCAGAGTAATGTATGTAAGGCTTACACTTCTCTGCCATTCCCAGCAGCTCTGCCACCTGACAGCACCCCAGCTCTCCTAATCTCAGCTAGTGTGCTAACAGCAGGGGGAGCTACTGAGAATAGAAGTAGTGTAAACTGTACATATACCGGCCTGCGGCAAAATTATATTCTATGTTACCGGGCCCTGCTGTCAGAAAGGTTGGGGACCAATGCTCTAGGATAAAGATGCTTGCAAGGGAGGAAGCTTCATGATGACAGCTGCATTGATTGTAAACAACAGATTCCTGAATTATTCTATAATATTCCACAATGCATTTAGAAATATGCATATGCAAAAAAAAAAACAAAACAAAATTCCATTAAGTTTGAGTTGAAGGAATAAACTGCTATAAATCAATGAAGTGTACTGAGGAAATGTTTGGTAGTTAAACGTTTATGAAGACTAACTTTTTATGGCTTTACCTATTTTAAATGCTGCTCTAGTTAATGTTTAGGTTGATTTTGCCTTTTTCCTTATAATATTCAGGTTGAAATGATTCAGGAAATTATTCACATCTACGCAGAGTTTCTTCTGATTATTTTAGTTTTAACGGAAGGAAGCCAGATGAAACTTATCTTCAATCAACTCTACACAATTTTTCTTCATTGTTATTCAATATTGCAACTTACCATGTAAATGTTTCAGACACCTATGGATAAAGGCATCTATAAGCAGAATAAGTGTAGAAATGTTTTGCTTTTCCAGTTTTAACAGGAAAAAAAGTCACTTTTATTGCTGTTTGTGTTCCAGCTTGAACAGAATCATCCCCAAGTTTTACAGCTGTCATTGGAATAGGAGACAAGAACAAATCAAATGTATTGTTCTGGAAAATCTGTTAGGTGATCTCAACTTCTAAATAATTTATGAACAAGTCCACATACATCCCTCCAGTTTTCACCTTCTACAGAAACAAAGTCGAACATTTTGCAATTTTAATAATATAAAATTAGGTCATTTTTCACAAACCCAAACAAGTAATGCTCCGAGGGCCTATTTCAACAGGCTCTGGGCTTTTGTCACTAGGTGTGCATTTGACATCGGTCTGAGATGCTACTGGGATCATTTGGTGATAATGTTTGGAGTTTGGAGGTTTTCGCCATATTAATGACATGTAACTATAGTAGGGACATTAGATTGTGAGCTTCTTTGACGGACAGCTAGTGACGTGACTATGGACTTTGTACAGCGCTGAGTAATATGTTGGCGCTACATACTGTGTAATAAAAATAATAATAATAGTCTGGGGTCCTACTGAAATAACTACAGACACTGACAATCTTCTAACCTGCATTTGGCCTTCTTTTAGGCTACATCAACCTGCTTTAAGCTCCCTTTGTGTTGCCAATAACTTTTATGGATAGAGAAACAATTCTCACAACAGAACTTTCAAACTTTCACAGTATTTTGGCTGTTCTGCTTTTCAGTCTACTAGTGAACAAGGTGAATTCTTGAAACATGAAGTCCCATTGTCAGTGGAGAAAATAGATGCTGGGAGTACTCTAACCTGGCAATCCATATTGATTTCATAACTATGCATGACATGGATAACCTTGATGAGGTTTATTGGAAGTATAAACATAATATTAATTTTTACACTAATTTGTAACTACCTGGGATACCCAAAGTCTCCAATACAATTTTTTTTATACTTAGCAGAACAAAAATATATAGAACACCAAACTGACCAGAAAAAAAAGAACTTCTTTTAACATCAGTGCTACTTTCTGCCTCAATACTCTAACAAAGTCATCCTGTTAAATTATTTAAAAAAAAAAAAAAACATTGCTGTGATGGACAAAGCACTCAGACTAATGTTTGAAAATGAAAGAAAACAGCAAGAAACCAACTTTCAATACCTTAAATAACATGTATACCTATAAATATGTTGATTTCAGAGGTATAAATACCAAAGCCATATTCGGAGCTCAACTCTGTCTCTGAGTTATTCACCCTCCTACTTCCAAGCTTGGGAGGAGAAGCTGGGATAATCCCTGGACACAGAACAAAAAAAAACAAGATACCTACCTTGATCCATAAGTCGTCTATTAGTAGGCATGGAATATAAAATTTGGTCCTGTTGGTATAAGACCTGTGAGAAATTGCATAGCCCATTCCCTTCAGGATCCAACCTATGCTGGCGGTGCAGGCAAAAATGGGACAGTATGTTACATTAGCATATCAGACCCGCGGATCCTGGTTTCTCCCTACTGCAACATAATACCCTATTGGAAAAGTCTTACAAAGGCTCCATTATTAGACACCTCCTCATTGCGGCTAACTCATGTACGCCACTGTGCTCAAAAACCACTTCACCACCAACAATTTGGATATGGCTGCATAAAGTAAATGACATTATATTGATGGAAGATTGCATGACACGTGTTGATGTGTTGATCTTAGAGTTATGTGCCTTACTTGAACTGCCCTTGCAAAGGATGTTTCTGCTGTTTCAGGATTTATATTAAATGACCATTTCAAGCCATGCGTATTGCAGTAACTTAGCTACCATAGACTGACAATGCCCTTTAAAGTGCATTCCCTACCATTATAGATAGTTTACCTATATTTATTGTATATTTAAAAACCCTGAAATAAAGAATGTTTAAAAAATAATTACCAAAGCCAAACAAAGTTTCTGGAGACAAAAAGTCTGATGAACAAAGAATAATATCTCTCCAAAAAAGATGGCTAATATGCAAGTCTGGTTCATTTTCAGTCATGTCCTAAAAATGTTTTTCCTAAAAAGGTAAAAAAAAAAATATTTACATGCTCTCTACTCCGATGCTATAGAAGGATCTAGAAAATTGGCTGGATGGACATGGTGGTGAATATAGACACACTACAAAGAGAAAAGTAAAACTACTTCTTTTGGAAGCAATATGGAAAAGAAAAGGCACACTTTTAGTCAATAATGCAAGAAACTTGACTGCAAAGGGGCAATTCAGAATTGTGCAATAGAGGAGGGTATAAAAAAATGAAATAGATAAAAAGAACCTAGTGGTAAAATACAAAGTCAGATAGAGAGCAATAGTGGAAGCAACATTCAAGTTTGGAAGTTCACCAAAGGCTGCAAGTGCCCAGAGTGGTGAGAATAGATAAAGAAATATAAAAACCATGTGTTATATTTTGCAATGTTTTTTTATCAATATTGTTTGCCATGTGATATGATTTTGATTCAGATAATGCACGTATTGCATATTAATCTTATGATTTATCCAAGTGGCATACACACCAATGAATGGATTATATTTCTAATGATGCTTCCAGACTACTAATATATACCCTGCAAACTGCAGTGTTTGTGGAATGTGACATTACCCACACTTTTGCAGTACAAAATGATAGAACTGGAATTCTACTAACATAGGCCAGTGCTACTGTGATCATCTATATCTCCAATAACAAAGAGAGGAACAGTGATTGGTTATTTGCTCAAATGGCATGTCATTAGCTTACTTTTTTCTTCTTACTAAAAAAACAAGCTGCTATCTTATAAATATTGGAGTTTCAGTTTCAAGCACACATCATTATACTGTAAATATATGAGATTAATGTTTTTTAAACTTTTACTTTTGTCTTTTGTATGAAGTTCAACTTTAAACCCCAACAACTGATCTGAATGAAAAGGGAAGGGACAGAACCTTTGACAGGTTTGTAAACCAGCGTTTCATTTGGGGAGATCCCACTAATATTTTTAACATTGTGACACTAAAACAAAAAATGAAGGAAATGGACGTTACTAAGACCAATACCAAGTTGAGCAATTTGTGCTTACAGTTTTATTCTGTTTAAAGCTGCAGACTCCGGATAAACTCTCATCCAAGCATCACAAACCTGTAGGCATGTATAATAAGAATGAAGCAGCTGAAGGAAATGCAAAGTTAGAATAAGTGCTTATATTGGGATGTATGTTTTACATTTTCGGAGAGGTGTAGTTTGGAGCTTGTCCCTCCTTGGTCTTTAATTTTGATTTGGTCAAAATTCAAAGCAGTCCTATACTAGAATGAAAAAATCAGATACTCAGTGCCTGCATGCCTGTGTCCCTCATGTCTACTGTATTTAAACAGAGTGTGTTTCTGCCCTTGATAGGCATATCTTACCATTGATTATTTTCAGGTCATAGTGTAACAATTTGGCATTTCTCTAAAGGAAGAAAAGATAACTGTATTTATAAGACTTGTATTTTCAAGTATTTTCTGTTTTTCAAGCTCCAGGGTGGAGTTGGGAAGTCAAGGCTCTGAAATGTGTTTATTTTGGATAGATTCTTGTCACTACTAGCTTTTTTAAACTGGTAGAAATTACTAAATAGAATACCTACATCAAATGTAATCTGCTGTTTTGTGTGAACATTATGCTGGTAGTTGTTTAGGTTGGGGGTTACAATTTAAGATGTCTAAACTCAGGGTAAACCCAAGTTAAGAGTTAGGTACAGGTGTAAGACTAAAGATTAAGGAGGGATTTTTGATAAGGGCATTGGTTGACTTTTTCAAAAACAGAAGCATGGCTGACAGTGTTGTGTTTTTCTCACAATTCCATTTGCCTGGCTATTATGCTCACTTACCGGCTTTTTTACTTTCAGAACTGGAATTAGTATGCAATTCTGGAGTGAATTCAATACCCTCTGTCTGCATAATTGTTATTATTTAGTGCCCATAACCAGGCAACTAACATGTGTAGGCTGAGAGGACAGCTATGGGTGTCTTCATATTTTTCTGATAAAAGATTTATTTTAACTTCTGAATTGAGGTCATTGATTACTAAAAGTAGATCAGAGAGAAGAGAGATCATTTTTAAAACTACCTGTTCATAACCGAATGTTTAACAGAGAAATGTGAGTTCTGTAGTTTGTAATTTGTAAACTTCTGTATGTTAAACATATATGAACATATTGAACATATAGGCAAGCTTAGCAAAAGAGGAGGTTAAGTTTAAACTAAAATTGTATGGGATCAAAGATATATATTAACTAGTACCAACAAAAGATAACCAATGTGAGCCTGTGGAAGGAATCTGTTTTACAGTGTAGAATGCACACACAGCAACAAAGGTTTTCATATCCTTTTAAACAGTTATGCCACCAAAATGTAAATCATGTGTCTTCTCTGACATCACACAAACATGTTGTCCAAACAGAGATGATGTATAATTAAATTTTAGGCTCAGATTCACTTGCACCTGCAACAGAAGACAATACTCTGATCAATTCTAGGTTTTATGGTTTATTTAAAAAAATGAAATATTAAAAGTAAAAAGCACTTTTGATATATAGGGCCCAATTTATTAAAGCTCTCCAAAGCTGGAGAAGATACACTTTAATCAGTGAAGCTGGACGATCTAGAAAATGTGAAATTGATCTGGTCCAGAATTTAAAACATTTGCTAACAAATAGCAAATGAATTTTAAGAAATCCATTCCAGGTTTGTTGGATCACCTAGCTTCACAGATAAGTGAATAAGTTTATGGTCTCCAGCCTTGGAGAGCTTTAATAAATCAGGCCCATAATGTGAAATATTCTGTCACATATGTTATTCAGTGTTCTTTCCAGCTCCTTTTAGCCGCACTTTTTAGTTACTACCCGGCTGGTTTTGGGTTTTTACTAAAAAGTTGGGGTACAACATAGGGCCTGCCACCCGCCTACAATTTCTTCCCAGCCGGCTTAAAAAAAAATTCTTGGTGAACACATTACACTTTGCAAACATAAGTGTGCATTATTTTTTAAGGTCAAGTAATAAACACAAAGGAGTCTATTTTTATTCAGCTGAATTCACCAAACATTTCTTGGTGGAGAACCAACTGCTGCCATAGTTGGCTCAGTTGGCTTAGTGGTTGGACTTGCAGCACTAGGGGCCCAAATCTTAGCTAGGACTCTGCACAGTTTGTATGTTCCGTGTTTGTGTGGGTTACCCCAAGTACTATGGTTTTTTTCCCACATTGAAAAATTTGCAAGGTAAGTTAATTGGCTTTCCCTCAAAACTGGCCTAAGACTGTTAATAAGTATAGTATGGACATTAGATTGTGAGCCCCTTCTTGAGACAGTTAGTGACAGGACTATGGATTTTGTAAAGCCTTGTATAAAAATAAAATAACCTGGTCGCCTCTATTATAGTGAATTTGAGACTCACTGCTTTATATATAGATGAGAGATGGTCAGTGAAAATTAAGTATAGATCAAGTTAATGTAATTGGCATAACAATGAGGTTTTCTGTATCTTATTGACCACGTATAAAATAAATTCCACAGTGTAAATAGAACACACTATTGGTTATCACCGAATACAGAAAAAATACAGTAATACATTTTTAGGGAAATATTTAAAGGTGAAATTTAGGAAAATGTAAAACAATTTCTGCACTTCACTGCTCAGCTTTTACTAAGTGTAGTTTTAAAAAAAGCACAATAAATGCAAGGTTAAGTGCAGTAATATAACAGAAAATTACAGCAATAAATTACCACTATAATTAGTGTGATTCTAATAATTGTTCCCTATGCTTTTATTATTGTTTTCAGGACTCCTGCTTATATAATAAAAACAAATATTGAGAATTCTTGTCAATTTGTGACAGAAAAAGACCTTCCCTGACATCTGGAAAAATATTCAGCTCCTATAGTTTTCTGCCAAATAGATCTCATGGTATAAGAGGACTAAAAAAAACAGACACAACAAGCCCCTTTGACCTACTGAAATAAATCTCACACCATAGATAATAAAAAAGTCAGTGACTTCCACTTGGCTCTTGTAACTGCTCTGGGTGCCAGAAAGCTAATGGCTTTAGCACTTGATGGTCCTATTTACTTTTGGAGTTGTGTATTTTTCTCAGAAAACATACACACTGCTGCTGTTTTTCCATGTAATTTTCTACAACAGGGTACGTTGTCCATAGATGGTGAGGTGTTGTAGGTGTCTATGAGATTTGCCATTCCTTGTGATGCCCACAACATGTATTAGGTACTGCAATTTTAACTACCAGCCTGGAATTTAATTGATTGAATCACTGTATTTTTTGGCTAGTAATTTGAAGTGTAAGCTATTACATTTGCATGATTCATTGCACAAAGAATGGTTCAGCAAGTGACCTGATGTCTGCGATTTACTTAATTGTGTCATACATTATATACATGGCAACAAGCATGCCAAAAGTTCTAAATATGCCTGCAATTAGACCTTTTGATGGGTCTAATGATCCCACTGGTATCACAGTGTGCCTCACAAAAAGAAAAAAAAAGGTTTTCCTTTTTTTTATCAGCAAAAATGGTTCTGTCTGCACTGGAGCTCTACTGAAGTTCAGGACATGATAATGAAGGTTTAGAATGAGGGAAGATACAGATGATGACACATCCATAAACAGGTGAGCACTTTTGGCCAAGGGATTCCAATTTTAAAAAGATATGTTTACAAAAGCTGTACAAGGATGAGGGACACAACTAACAGTTAAAATTTATGGCCAAAAGTATGTGTATACATCTCAAAATTATAAAGTTCAAGTGCTTCCAGTAAAGCAGAATACAGCACAAAAATATTTTATTATTATTATTACACAGTATAATATTATTAATATTATTACACAGTATTGAATAGCACCAACATATTGACTATGGACTTTGAAAAGCAGAGCTTTTCAAAGTCCATAGTCATGTCACTAGCTGTCCCTTGAAGGGGCTCACAATCTAATGTCCCTACCATAGTCATTCATTAACACAGGCTAAGGTCAATTTTTTGGGGGGGATTTAACCCTATTTACCTATTTAATTAACCTAACTGTATGTTTTTGGAATGTGGGAGGAAACCGGGGTACCCAGAGGAAACCCACACAAACACGAGGAGAACCTGCAAACTCCACGCAGATAGTGCACTGCAAAGGCCAGAGTGCTACTGCTGAGCCACCATTTTAGATAATTTTGCATGTCCCCAGATTTCACAACAAATCCTACTGAGCACCTTTAGTATGAATTGGAAAGCGTATTTTAAGCCAGGTCTTCTAATCTTACAACAGTACCTGATTTCAAATAATCAAAAGTTACCGCTGACATCAGAAATTTACAAACTTTTTTAAAAGCTAGTTTGCTACTCTTAAAAAAAACTGGCGTCTTAGGATTCAGATAGAAAAGTCAAAGAACACTATATACGAGTGAGGGGGTGCTGAGAATGTCCTGGCTTTGCTCCCTTTCAGATAAAATAAACAAATGAGTGTCAGGGCATATGACAGCTTACTATCTTGGTATGTAACCGTGCAAATATCAGGTCTTAACCGTTTTTTCTTGTAGTGAGAAACTGTTATGGCAGAGGCACAAGCAAGTTTCAAGTCGTTGGAGTTACGGGCCATCATGAAGTTTTTGTTTCTCCAGGGCAAGTTAGCAAAGGACATTCACACTGAAATGTCACAAACACTAGGGGAGAAGAGTCCTTCCATTCACTTGAGAAACAAAAAGTTCATGACGGCCCGTAACGACGTGAAACTTGCTTGTGCCTCTGCCATCACAGCTTATCATAGATAATATTGTGGTCGTTTGTCTCTAAAATGTCAGGTAAAGTGTTAAAATGGCTCCAGGGAAATGAAAGTTAGGACTTGTTAATAGGTTTTTAGATAAGAAACCAGGTTCTTTAGGGCCCTGGAGCCAGCAAAGGGAGTTAAAGGGTGGGTTCCTTGGCCCAACCCTGATTCTGGGGATATATTCACCTGCACTCAGATGCAAGGTGAGTAGTAGTAATCAGTCAGAGGGATCCAGGCTAAGAGAGAGCCAGTGTGTTCCAGGCTGAGAGAGAGAGAGAGCCAGAGAGATCCAGGCTGAGAGAGAGCCAGAGGGATACAGGCTTGGAGCCAGTGTGTTCCAGGCTGAGAGAGAGCCAGAGTGTTCCAGGGAGGAGCAGGAAGGGGCCTGAAAATCAGCTAGTGGGGAATAAAGCTGGAAGGAGGTTGCTATTTTGTTTTTTTGGACTGTGGAAAACCCAGGCTGGGGTTTGGACCCTTATGAGAGTCTGGAATTGGACGTATCCAATTCCAGACTCGAATAGACTTTGGACATTCACACCTAGGCTGAAGTAAGCCACTGTGTTATATTGTTTTCCTGAGTTGCTGAAACTAAGCGGTTATGTTTAGCTTTTCCCCAATAAAAGCTGGTGTTTTGATAAAAAGCGTGCTGGCTGCAATCTGAGTTGATCCCCAATTTTCACAATATATGTATATATAAAATAGATATATGTTTTTTTCAAGTTTTGCATGTATGAATGCAGGTAACAACTACTTCATAACAATTTGTAGATAGTGTACCTGTTTTATTATTTATAGGGCCTTGTGACAAAAAGATGGAGGAATGTATTTTCCATACCAATCACTTGATTTAGAATTCTAACCTTTAGGCTAGAATCTGGCTGCCATGGAAAACACAGGCAATGTGCTTTCCATCTAACCAACCGTTACTCCCAAAGCCTGTTGCACATGAAGCCCAGGATAGCAGGTTACCATTTGAGTCGACCTCTTTATGTATGAATTGACATTCTAAATGTTCGTTTAAAATATTTTAATACTAGCAATTATTATAAAAGTTTATACCGCCAAGACATTTGGCATTCCAGTAGCTACAGTTGTGCTTTTCCTTTGAAAGATAGGTCATAAACATTATTTGACATGTTGGACATAATCCATGTCTCTGCATCTTTTCAATGGCCTTTCTGTTGTTCCTTTTGGGGAAATGAATCTATTTTTATTGCCAAGCTGGACTTGTAGAATCACAATGCTTGCTGAGGTGGAATGTTCTTTAAATTCTTGTTTGTAGACAAGATGACAAGATGAATAAAAGTATATTAATCAAAAATGTAGGTATTTTCTCTTTGCTGACTCAATATAGCAGTTTTCACAAACTATGCGGGATCATAGATATTTGCTTGGTACAACAGTATGCAAAATAAGAAGTTGTTTTCTATTTTAAAACGTCTTGCATTTTTAGGTGTGGAAAGATTATTGTGGAATTCAAGTCTAAAGAAGAACATGGATGCTAATGTAAGAAGCCAATAAACATGCTTTTCATATAACAAAAATGGTACAACAAGGTAAATGTTAACAAATTGGGCTCACCATCTACATTTTTACTAAGTTTTCTCTGTCCTTGCATTTAACAAACGCTATGTTTTTCTATTGTGGGAAAAGATTAAAAAAAAGCTGTGGTGCTCAGTAGGATCTCCTTTTGTTGAGGATAGGAGGCATAGAGCAGTGAAGAAATACCAGGGTAAAAAAATAGGGAATAAAATAGGCAACACTTCGCTTATTGTAAAGTTTTATGGAAGATAGAACCAACAGCACATGAAAAGATTTGTTGCTTGTCTTGAGTAAGGAGGCCCTTGGCAGAGAAAGGACCGGGGTGGGTGATCTTTCTTCTATGGCCTATGATGGCAACATGGTCTGCTATACCACAAGTTCCATAACTAAGTTGTAAATGCCAAATTGTGCATTCCCACCATTCACCCCTAGCACAGGGCAAAACCAGTTTACAAATTTTAAGCAATACTAAAGTTCCACTTGCAAAATTTTCAAACTGTTTGCTATCTTCTTAAAACAAAATAAACAGTAATGCCAGGAATCCCAGCATCTGCCAGGCATGTGTGCAGGAGTTATATCGTCGTTGGCCTGGCCAATCAGGCTGCTAAAACATCAGGCAACCAGCAAGAAAAGAAGATGGCAGGGCCTGTGACAGAACAAGGAAAGGTGAGCATATTTAAAATAATTTACATTGGCAATGTCTATGTTATTGCAAAAGGGACATTGTCTGTTCCTTATGCAAAAAAGGACCTCTCTGGTTGTAGTTTTTTTAAATTTTTACAAATATATTCCAATTTAAGTTGGTGTTTTAAAAGAGGTAAGGGATATTAGTGGGGGATGTGCTGCAAAAGTCTAATTTTGTATGGAGCCTAATTAATGTAGAAGAATGAATGCAGTTAAAATGAAATGTTAAGTTAATATAAATGTGCTTGAAATGAAAGAATTTGAGGTTCAGTGTACTAATGTATTAAATTAATACTACATTGGTTGATGAATGTTGTGTGATTCATGGATGCCCATGGACCATTTGTCTAGAGAGGGTAATGAGTATAAGGTTTGTAATCCCGGGAAGTATGCAGTAATTTCAGTACTGATTATTACAGAATATACTCAAATTTGAAGTAATCAGCATTAGAGGAATATATGTTTAGTGTTTAACCTGTCAATAGATATGTAATTCTCTTAGGGTTTATGCCCATCTGTCTAAAGACAGGGCATGGCAGACAGGTGACTTTCATGTTTAATAGTTTGCCAGTACAGATTCCTGCATTGCCCTTTCCCCTTAAATTTACTCACAAAGCAATCCATATACATAATTATCTTTATCTGGTGAGAAAGGTGGTTATCTAGGAATGTACTACCTGTCTGTGCTGAGCAGCGGAAATGTGAAAATTACAAAAGTAGCTAAATAAAATTACAAAACAGTAAAGCTATAGGCTTTTAACTGGATACCTAGCTGAGAATCTGGCTTTAATTCTGTTAAAAAATTGTAAATCTTAGACATATATTTGAAATTCAACATTTCACTGAAGAAATTTTCCATGTGAAAACTTTCCAGCATGTATACGAGTGTCTTGAAATATTTAAGTGTCTAATATATACAAATGTATCATTCTGGCAAACTGCTAAGTAAAAGTCTAGCTAAAATGTAATGTAGAATTGAAACTTGCTGTGCCTTGTCTGTAACCTAAATCCCAAGGCAAAAACATAATGACTGAGAAATATAAACATTTTGTGGCTACAACCTTTTACTCAGGGGAAGTCTGAAAAAATGGGGTCACAATTTCAATTTAGCTGAACGTGGCGATATGACATGTTGTTAATTATTGTAATTAATGTAGCTATTCTGCAAACAATGTACTGGTATATGATGTACAGTAATTAACCTTTGCGGAAATGTTTCCCAGTGAATCAACAGACGGCTTACTAGAAAAGACTTGGCTGTGGCCAATGGCATGCACAGACAATTAAACAACTGTGTTGTACAAGGTGCAGACTACAGAAGTGCATCAATAAACTCTGTAATGCATTGCAGAACACCCAACGGTGTTCACTATCCTATAGGGTGAATATTCCTATACATGTGATGCAACTCAGCACAAATTTATAATTTTACCCTATGTGGCACTCATATCCTCTTCTGAGCTGAAAAGGCCTGACAAAGACTGCAGCTATTGCCCCAGATTTGGGGTATTTACAAAGGGTAATGAATAGGTGAGAGACATTCCTAAAATTTGTTGTTTAAAAAGTTAGAAAACACCTCTAAAAGAGAGGGAAGGGGACAAGCTGTCCATCTTCTAGAAAGGTGATTATTGGAAAGTAAACTGGTCGCTACAAAACTTTTTGCCATGTCTTCAAATAATATTAGCTAGCCACTGAGAGATCTTAGCCTATCACAGGGAGGGTCTGCACTCGTGTTAACAACAGGAGATAAAAAATTCTGTATTTTGGAGCAAGTTAGGCCAGCCTTTGTCCACATTAGACACTATAGGGAGAAATATGCACCTAAGATTATTCCTTAACAATTGTTTGTGGAGAAAATACTATCTTGATGTCTTGATGATAATTAAAGGCTATTTTGTGCCTTACTGCATGTGTTTTGAAAAGCAAAGAATGCTTGGCTCTTCTGTATAAATTTATCTATGGCTTTAGAAAGGGAAACATTCCATTTTTTCAGTAACCACCCGCACATTGCAGAACCTATGACCCAGTTATTCTGAAGAGTATCACAAACTTTCTGTTCTTGCAGACAGTAAAATGATTAATTGTGCAGCGCTGTAAACATGGGCAGAAAGGGAAAAACTGATAAAAAGAAGCATGATGTGCTTTTCTGAAAAAGATATGCAAAAATATTGCTTTAGCTTTTTTAGGATGTGTCAAAAACAAATGTAGAACAGTATAACCTGTACATACAAAACTGAATTTATTTCATATGGAAGTCCAAAAATCACAAATGATAAGCAAAAATGCCAACTTATAGGCAAAAATGCAAAAACCTATACTAATCAGTTTACAGTATTCTAGCAAAATAAAATAAAATCTTATATCTTTAGTTCAGTGAACAGTATTTCAGAAAATTCTAGATATTGCAGTTAGACATAATATGGATACTGCAGTTTATTTACATTATATGTTGTGCACTATATCAGGACAAATCACAATGAAACAACCAAGGTTAAGGGTTAAAGACACCGACTGATAAGGGATGACAGCTTTTTTTCTGACCAGATTGAAGCACAATATTACTGTCTCCTGTTTTGTACCATAACTGCACAGGTGCCTCTGCAGCATAGCCAATGTTGAATTCCAACCTGTAGGGGTGTCACACATGAGGGGGTTTCCAGTCAACTGGTTTTGGTGTTGCATTTTTGCAAGGTGAGCAATGGCCAAGTTTGACCAAGTATAACCACCTACACTGAGGTGACACTCACAAAATGAAAGTCCAAAAAAAGACTGTTGTGTTACCAAACCTAATATAATTTGAATTCTACCACACTGCAGTCCATAGTAATATACTACAGTTTGACATAGTATAGATTTCCTAACACATAGAGCCCGATTTACTAAAGCTCTCCAAGGCTGGAGAGAATACACTTTCATCAGTGAATTTGGGTGATTCAGCAAGCAGATCTGGTCCAGGATTAAAAAAAATATTTCTAACAAATAGCAAGTGACTTTTAGGAAATCCATTCAAGGTTTGCTGAATTACCCAGCTTTACTGATAAAATTGTATCCTCTCCAGCCTTGGAGATCTTTAATAAATCAAGGCCATACTGTCCACTCTAAAACACATTGATAAATGGCTGCTGGAAAGAGAATCTTTTATAGTAAGGTGCTAACACCAAGTCTCCACTGTTGCCCATTCTTCCCCTATTGTTCAGAGCTGAAAAGTCAGACGGGACCTGTGGAATTTCTCAATAAAATCTGCAGACCTCAAATCTTGAACCCCCAGGTTCAAATCAAACCACAAGGAGTCAAACTCAGATTCCATAGCTAATTGTTATATTGTACTAGTATATTACCTGCAACAGTGACTGCCATTTTGGGTTGTTAGATTTTCTAACAAAAAAGATGCAGCATCCTCTGTTGTGATGACACACAGCTACAGAGGTTTTGTTCACTCCCACTGTCTTGATTTTTTGTTCTCCAATGCTGACATAAATGATAGGTGATACTATGCACTATACTATGCACTATTTTCTTTGCAGTGACTTACTTAAAAAAGCATGTATTGTCTGATGATATTAAACTTTCTCCAAGGAAAGTTTGTTTTCTTAAATACACCTCAGTTGAGATATTCCTGGAATTCTCTACTGGTCCACTTCCAGACATCTGGTACATTCCTGCAATGGCAATAACAGTGATTGTGCAAACATGACCCCAATATGGGGACACTTGAGAAAGTATACAACTCTTCCACGGATTTGCCTTGTTGGAAAATTAAACTACTTATAATCCAGACATTTACTATTTATTTGAATCTCCCCTTACTGTTATTATCAAGTTCAATTGTTCATACAAAATTAACTTCTACTGCAAGAATGTGTGCCTTCCCAGTAGAAGCAAGCAAGTAAAATCAATATCATATCTGGTAATGATTAAGTGTTCTAATACAGTTTACAACTCATTACTTAAGCTGCAATCTTGTACAAATATAATGCCCAATAAAATTAGCTTCTACCTTTCAGTGATCAAACTTAAGTGTTCACCCACTTCCTGCCAACCTAGACAACACCTACTCAAGTAACTCACCTGTGCCACCTGTATATTTTCTATATATTATTTAGGCACTGGAATATAGCAACACTGTCATTAGTGACAAGGACCATACCTGTAAAATAAGATGTACGGTAACCACTTTTTCTGCTGCTAGTGTTGCAGAACACATCTCCGTGGTGGTTAGGGAGTCCACTTCTTCTGAAAGTGTTTATCATCTCTGGGGTTCACGGTTGCTTTTTTAAGGTTTTTCTTCCTAAGTCTATTACAGGCTACAGTTGTGACATTAAGGTTAGCAAGAAGAAGTGAGAACCACAGAGGTCCCTGGAGATTCACTCAGCAGTGTCATTTTCTTTTTGGATTTCAAAAGAACATTTGTCAGCAATGGAGTGGCGTTTGGTATCACAAACAGAAGGACAGGCACATATGTGCTGTGTTCATTTACAGATACACCATCCCATAAGATAGGGTATACGTATCTTCCTGGTGACCACTCTTCTCTTGATAGCCACGTGATATGGTTTTTCCTGACAGTTGTTTTTATCACTAAAGGGTCTACAAGCTGACAAAAGCAGCCACAGTATTTGTTGGGGAAGCAGGCATTCTACACCCGCAAAGTGTCAGACACTTGCCATACCGGGGGAATAGAAATATATTAAAGTATTAACAAATATGCCACTGGAAAAGTATCTTTTTTTCCAAGGATGGGCTTACTTTACTGACTTTACACATTCTAGTGACTGGATAATTTTAAACTTTCAACAGTAATGTATGTAACAAGGGATTCCAACAGAAACACTGTCAACACAGTAAGATTTTTTGATTTTCTAATAAAGTTGAAAAACCCTAACCATGATGTATATTACAAGGATTTTTAACACATTTTATTGCAGCTACATTTTCTTTTCCAAAAACTAGCTGTTTCACAATGTCCTGTAGAAAAAGGGAAAAGGTTGAGTTAATTATAACCACCTCGTACATTTTATTTGTTTGGAAGTTGTTCTTCAGGGAGCATTTTACCAAAACTTAAAATTATTATTTCAGTATTCCTACAATACAACCTTTATCTGCAAAGCTGAGAAAATCACCAGTAAGCTAATAATACAAGCAGGAAATTACATTTCTAGGGGGTTTACATACACCAACAGTGTAAAGAAAGCCTTCAGGTTGCCATATTGCACTGAGATTTTTAGAAAATAAAAAGTTATTTTGAATTTGAAAATTTGACATGAAATTAAAAAATGGCTTCTATTGCAACTGTATATGCATATTATATATTATATATATATTATATTATATATGTATATTACTGATGAAAGTAGAGTTCTTCTTTACCCTTTTATTGCCAAGGACACAGTCCTTAGTGTAGTTGCTTTGCTGTCCTATGAACAAGCGCCTGGTCATTACAGGGACCAGGGGTTTGTCTATATGGCTGCTGTTGGTGTAGGGCTATCAGCCAGGGGTGCTTGAAGCGGATACAAAACTGTAGAATTGATGAACTGTAGATCTTTAATGATACAACAACAATATTAAACTTGTTACAACTCCGTTTTGGTCTGTGACTTCAGTCAACTAACAGTATTGTTATTGAACATATGGCTAGCTGAGAATCTGGGTTCTTTAAGCCAGAGGTTCCCAACCCTTGGGAAATAGACCGTTGCCGATCCGTGACTGGTGGGTTGGGGGCCACAAATTACAGGAGGTGGGACTGCCGGCGGTCCTCCGTAAATTACTCTACAACTAATGACAGTGTGACAACAGGAGCACAACCAGCAGGAGAGCAGGAAGCTCTCCTCACACTGCTTACACAGGAGCTGCTGAGATTGGCTCATACATACATGAGTAATGTATGTAAGGCTTACACTTCCCTGCCACTTCCAACAGCTCTGCCACCTGACAGCACATCAGGACTCTTACACTACTCTGCTTTTCTCAGCTAGTGTGCTGACAAGAGGCAGAGATGCTGAGAGTAGTACAGTAGTGTAGGCTGTACATATACGGGGCCTTGGCAAAATGGTATTCTATGTCACCGGGCCCTGCTGTCAGAAAGTTTGGGGACCGCAACTTTAAGTTAAAAAAAGTTAATAAATTGAGGTTTTCTGTCAAAGCACCTTGTATGGTAAACAATGCAGAGTTAATGAAGAGGGAAGAAAATTCTTTCAATCTGAAATGTGAAATGCAAAATCTATTTTTTGACGGTAGTAAAAAAAATGCACAGTAATGTAAATATTGCGTGCCTGTAAGGTATTAGGTCTAATGCATTTTAATATAATTTTTTTGATAGCACTACTGTAGAGTATTATTTATTTTTTGAATGATCATGTTTAAAACTTTGTTGTACTCAAATTGCAGATACATTTTCCGTTGGAGAATTTGTTTAGCATATAACTAAGTAATAACAATGTTCAAATTAAAAGAGAATATGTATATGGACATCTTTAGTTGAATTGAGGTGTGGGGCATGCATATATTAACTACTCCGAGGGATGATGTTTACACATTTTAGATTTTAAATTAAGGGGTATATACACATGGCTAGTGAGTTCTGTATATCAGGCTATGTTCAAAATGGCAGTGAGGTTATCTCTTCCTCATGCTAGTAAACTGTTGCCTTGGGGGAAACACTAAAAGTAGCTTGTAGCAGTGGCAACCCCATGAGCGGTTCAGTACCATTCATTGCCGCCTGCTGTCAAATTTGCAGATATGGTTCTTTAAGAACCAGTTCTGGAGTGCAAGTGACCGTGTATCTTGCTAGGTGCCAACTGACCTGACCTTTTAGATTCCTACCTCTTACTTGTACTTGTACATAGAACCATACAAGTGTGTTCTTGATATGTGTATCTAGATTACCTATCCTACACTTTTAAGTATGTCCAAGTGGCATTCTTGAACTTGATTACAAATCCAAGATGTGGCCCTGCTGTGAAGACCTGCAGGAGTATAAAAGACCCTAAGGTCAAGCTGGAAATTAATGAGACAAGCATACAAAGGACTAAAAGGTGCCAAGAATGTTAAGGCTCTGTGCAAATGCCTTTTTGGCATTTGGCAATGCTGCTATCTCCTACCTCACTATAGGTAAAGAACACATGTTCCCTGACGTGTACTGATGTTGGATATTTACAGGAAAGTCAGCAAAGGCAGAGCCTATGAGACACCTTGTACTCTATTCACATGTTCCTAGGGCAGTGTCATACCCTTTACACTTGTCTGTTATATATTCTGTAACTTCTTTGGGTTTTTAATTCAAAGTGGTCCGCACTAATATTTTGATTTATCCATTGGAGACACACTTACTCGTGGAAAGAAAACACTTTTATTTAACAACAGTATTTCAGTGAGGAGGCATTTGGCTTGTGGATGTATGAGTGTTTTATTTACCAGTGGTGTCTGACTGAGCTTCTGTAAAGCAGACCCCAGTTAATAGAATTTGAAAGTTTTTAATGCAATAATGACTATAATTAGTATACATTAGAGTCAATGAGATCTGCATATTTATTTATTGAATTGATCCCATTACAATTGGAGATACTGTTTATAAAAGCTTCAAAGTTTGAAGCGATTGGGTGATTACATGGTTCTATATTTAACACTTCATTATAAGCTTAAATAGGAATATATTATGCCCTTGACACATGCTGCTTTATAAATGTTAATATTAATAATAAAATGTATTTATAAAGAGCTGACAATTAAGGCAGTGCTGTACATTTATTTGGGGTTGCAAGTGACAAATACAAACAAATTTGTAATGTTCATATTTTTACTATCTTTATTTTTCTTTTGTCTTTAATATTAGATCTAGTTTGAAAAGCATATATCTGTAGTTTGATTTGTGTATCTTTCTACATGTGCACTTAAAAAAATTCAAACCATTATAAACAATAATTCATTGAGATGCAGACTTTTGTTCATAGTAGATACTTTGCCGACCCTTCTACAGTACAGTAGAAACAAACAAAAACAGTAAAAACAAAAAAAAAAGTAAAAACAGTAGTACAGAGTACAGTAGTAACTGTGTTTTGTATTAACCTAAGCAACAGTGCCATCTGCAGGTCACTGAAAAAATGGAAATTTAAAGTTATTTTAACAAGAATGAACCTTCATGTCTCCTTTGGACCTTTACTAGTGAATTGCAGCTTGCAATGAAAGGAAAAATTAGAAAATGAAAAGTAAACATCTGCAGATCTTAGACCAACAACCACATAATGATCAGCATAATCAGTATGGTTTCAGATTATGTAATTACCAAAACAGTCTAAATGTGTTTACAAGTTTGTTTATAATCCTAACTCATCTTTTGCTCCCCCTATTTACTGCCTCACATGAGATATTTGACTTGCCAATTATCTTCATCTTTCATCAATTTAGCAGTATTTATTCATCAGGTCCCTCCTATTGTGTGATACTTCCTCCACCTCCTAGATTGTAAGCTTTTCAGGGCAGGGTCCTCCCCTCCTCCTGTGTCAGTATCTGTTATTTGCAACCCCTATTACATGTACAGCGCTGCTTAATATGTAGGCGATATTATTATCTAATATTAATAAAAATAAATTAATCTGAGAAAGTTAAAGTTTTTTGGCGTATTAAAAACAAATGGAAGTAAATTTTAGAGTATAGACTGATGACTTCTGACTTTTTCATGGTTTTCCCTAAGGTGCCCTAAGGTGCCACCAACAACACAGACAGAAGCGTGCAGTCTTGGTGTACTGCTTTTTTCCTAGGAGCAGTGTCAGTGCAGAAAATAAGAACAAATTTTTCATTACTAGTAAAGAGGCACATGGTGAAATCAAGGAGGTACAAGCACATAACGTTTGTTTTTAGGAAGTTTTAAAAAGAGAACTTTCAAATTCAAATTCATTGTTCCTGAATTTACCTAGAGCAAATGTTTACTTGAAAGGTTTTAGTCCCTTATAGTTAACAATCTTTTTATAACTAACCATTGCATTGCATGAAATTATTGGACAAATAAACCTTTATGCTGCACTTTTATTGCAAATACCTTTCTCCTCTCTCTACACCAGACCTGATGTGCACACCAACACGCTACCAAATGTGGAAAATTCTTTGGACTAACACTCACTATGGGCATTGTGAAAAGTATACACATTTACTGGTCCATAACCCACTTTTCTGCACTACTGTTTTTTCAGCTGATGTCCAGAGCCAGATATGAAGTTCACAAGTGTGTCTCCCATTGAAATACTCAAGACTATGATTGTTTGTACAATACTAGGCCTCCTGAAGGTATTTAACGATATGCAAAATACCTGAATTTACCTGCTGGAAGCAAAAGACTCTTAGACTTGTATAGAAATGAAAAGCCTATGTGACCCAAAAAGGCCTGTTGACACAAGTCTTTTAAAATATTGTAATAATCCCTGGTCATGTACAAGTAATAACTTCTTGCTATCTTTTAAAACACTAATGTGTTTGTGTTATTTAAGCAGGCCTAAACTAAAATTTTTACTTTACATAAAAGGGTAGCCAATCTTTTTACTTTTTGGGTGGGTGGTTAAAACCCTTTGCCTTCTGTCTTTATTGCCGTGGCATGCTCAGTGAGTTTTTCTCATTTACAGCAGGCTACATCACCCAATCTCATGCCCTTGCAGCATGGGACCCAATTCAGAAAAGCTCCAAAAGGATCCAGGGATCTGTGGAAGTTAAGGTGAGTGTGTTTTTTTTTTAGTTTAGTTCCGCTTTAAATGTTAAGCCAAAACATTTTCTTTAGATATGGACAGAGTGAGAAAGGATTACAACCTCTGTCAGCTTTCCATAGCTGTCCTGACCTCTGTAAAGAGATTTATCCTGGATAAACAACATTTTACCATAACGTACTGAGGTAAATATTCAGCAGCAACATACACACCACAGTGCTATAAAGCATACAAGGGATTCCCACCATAGTACCTGGCAAAGGACACTGGCACTGTGGGGTTGCTAGGCCTTGGGATCTGCCCCAGGTCAGTATGAATAACTGTGGCCAAAAAAATTGATGAAGAACAGGAAACAAGTGTAACAGTGTCCAGGTTTATTAGGTTCATCAAATGGAAAAGTGCTCAGTCCTCATATATCTGATTACATGAGTAACTGTGATTATTGTATGTTCCTATAGGTTTATGTTATTTTGTGTTTAAGACACAGAAAAATAATCCGGAACAAATACCTAGCTGCTGTTAGGTGCAAAGATCTTTTAGGTAGTTAGGCACAGGAATGTCATACAAACAGCTTAAAGTGAACTAGAAGAGTGTGGGAACAATTTGAATAGAATAAGACATAAATGCCCTTGTAGCAATTATAAGAGATCTAAAGGCAAATCCACACATTGGATGACAAGTTAAGGCCAAACTGTGGCAATGTCAGAAAACTACATGTCCCGTGATACATTGTATATTATCTCTAGCCTTGGGGAGCTTTAATAAATCAGGCCCATAGTCTCAGTTCTCTACAACACAATGGGGTGGCTACAAAAAAAACAGTATGAATTGTAGCCGTAGACATTGATATGTGATTCTCTGTTAAAGGACATAGGGCAATTATGGGTACCAATTTACATAAACACTGTATTTTTTGGAAAACCTTTAAAATCATACATAAAACAAAAATAAAATTATTTTTTTTTGTTTTGACTTTATTGACAGTTTGCTGTCTGTGTGTACCTTTTGAAGATTTCCATCACATAAACACTAAGGGATTTACGATAAAAACATAATATGACATTCCCTCAAACATTCAAAAATGTTTGAGAAATGTATGATTCCCTGTTTTTAAATAGAGCCCTCAGTGTTTATGTGATAAAAAGTGATAAAAATAAAGATGTCTCTTTTTGATCCTTCCAATAGAGGACCTCGAGAAATTCAGTTTGAAAATCATACACTCCATTCTATTTTACACATCTATCTCTTTTACAGAATTGTAGATTTCCAAAAATGCAAATTTGATTTTTTTTTTTTTAAAAAAACATGGGGCATAGTTATCAAAACCAAAGTCAAGAAAATTTTAAAATGTTTTTTGCTGTGGAACAGGAGAAGGGTGAACCTGGGTGATCCAGCAAACCTGTAATGGATCTAGTCCAGGATTCAAAACATTTGTCAAACTTTAGAAAATGATTTTAAGAAATCCCAGGTTTACCCACATCTATCTAGTTAATCTTCTCTAATTTTGGAGAGTTTTAATAAATCAGGCCCACTGTCAGATGAAAATATTCTCCACATATTATTCAATACCCCAAAAGAATGGAAGTAGGGATGAGTGAGAATGCCTCTGGCATTCGTGCGAAAATTTCCTTGAACTTCCGATAGTTCCGCGAGATTTCGGGGAACCGATTTTGCGAAACCATCGGAAGATTGAGGAAATTATACCAGGAGGATTTACAGGGGATTCACAGGGTTTTCTATTGAGGAGATCCCCAGCACTAGAGGGTTATTAACCTCCAGTGCCCCGGTATCGCAGTGGATTCTCAGAGCTGCAATCATTCTTGCAGCTCTGGGAATCCTGTTTGCGATCCCCGGCACTAGAGGTTAAATGGGGACATGTACCCCATTCAAAACCTCTAGTGCTCCCTGACTGGCTGAGGAACGCAGCCCGTGATGCATTCATTGATCAGCTCACCCCGCAATTTTTTTTTTTATTGTTTTGTTTAAATTTGAGCTTAATCTGCGAATTTACACTGGCCTTTCTTGCTTACAATTTCGGTAAGCGAGAACGGCCGAATTTGCAGCGAGATCGAGTTTTAAAAACTCGCTCATCCCTAGATGTAAGGAACAAAAGTAGATTTGGATTATGTAGTAGGGGTCCAAGTAATGACAAGGGCTGAACTTTCAATTGAATACTTACGTTTTGTGCACCGCTCAGATCCAGCTGATTTACTCCAACCATGACAGCACTTGCCTCCACAGACATTAATCCTGAAACAAGTAGAGTAAAATTATTGGCTTACATAATCAAAACATTATGTAGACTATATATATATATATATATATATATATATATATTTATAATTATATCTGCAAATATATAATAATATAATTTTCACTTCTGTTAAACCCAAGAAAAGTTCCTAAATATATTTTTGTACATCTAGGCAATTTCTATGGCATACTTAGGAAAGTGAGCAATATCCTATGCGTTAAGGCTCTCTTCATAAAGCAAACAAAGGAATCCCAACTCATCTCACTTATAAGGCAATGTGCTGCCATTTAGATTTTACATGCCACCTGCATATAGGCTGTGTTAAAAAAAATGTGAGCTTAAAATATTTTATGCAGCTTGAGCTTAAATATTCTTCATGGGACTGGATTCCACTCTACTAGAAAATAAAGCTATCACTAGGATGGAGAGTGTTATTTATTGGGGGCTATGGCAGGTTGCAGGCTTTTGAATGTTGATAAATGCAGACACCCTTTTCAAATTTCATTTTCATCTTTGGGACTTTCATTTATCTTTGAAATCATTTAAAGGTCTTCTTGGTCGTTATATGTTGTATTACTTAAAACAAATCCAAAATGGTTAACTAAACATGTATGTATCACAGATGATGATGGAAGTATTTATAAACATATTATAATACTGTATTCTCCACAGAATTTTTTTAACTGGGTGTAAGTGGGCTGTTTTTGATGTTTTAGTATGATTTCCAGTATGGTCTATACAGGTAACACCTCTCATATCAATAAAATACACTGTTTCTTCAGGAATATGGCCTTCAACACCTGCACCATGTTCAAAATGAGCAAAACTGTTTCCCTCTTTTGATCAAAGCAAAGACGTACTTGGGCACATTAAAGGAAATCAACAGATGGTCCTTGACACAGATACTGACACATTCCTTTGTAATAAAGTCTGGCGGGTTTTGAATTATTTTATTAATTTTAATATTTAATTTTATTTTAGGTAAGACAGTATTGACCCTTATCTAGATTAGTAAGATCAAGACTTCAAAAGGAGCACAATAAATACTGCAGTGTATTTTACTCATGGATGAGAATATGTGAAATATCACTAGCCCATTTATGATAAAGTATATATTTTTTAATAACATAGCATATACTGACACTCAACAGTATAACGTGCAATCATTTGCCCATTTCTATGGATTCAACTAATAACTGGCCTATAAGTATAGTAATGGGGACTCCTTTCAAAAGCTGACTCCAGATGAGTCTCTCTTTTTCACATAAAAGAAAAACTTCATGTGATGAGAACTAAAGAATGTGTAGGTTGATTTTGTCAAACCTGCAACAGGTTAATAAAATGGGATAGTTTTACTTTCCTAATAACATTATCTATTGAGCAAATATACATTCACTGTGAGTGACGTGGCTTCCCTTTGGGAGAGATGTTAAGATCCCCATCTTAAATTCCCTCACCCCAAATTTTAAGGTTACAGAAGTTTCTTTTAGCATGGTAATTAGCAATTTGGACAAGGGCCCATACCAAGGCTGGAGACCTTTTTAAGTCTATTAAGAATTAGACTAGAATTGGCCACGAGGTTGCTGGGAGGTTATCACTTCCTCAAGCCAGTGAAGACACTACATGTAGCTTCTCACGGTCACATGCCCATACAGAATGAATGGGGCCACATGTGCAGATGCTTTAAAAGAGAACTAAACCCAACTAAAAAAAACTGTCCCCGTTCCCTCTCGGGGTGCAGCCAACGTCTTCCATCTTCAGCCACCTTGATTGGCAGTATCTCCCTCCTAGGTGCAGTTCATTCAGTCCAAGCAAGAGCAGGGGACTCTAAAATGCAAGTTAGCTCTCCTGCTTTCTATTTCAGTTGTTCAGTTGCCCAAGTTCCTATATATTGCAGGAGCCATTAGCAGGCCAATAATAAACATTCTTAGTTTTTTTAGACCAGAGGAAAATATCCAAGCAACAGATATCTGATTACATGTCAGCTCTGTGATATCTGAAAACACTAAAGACGAACGTGTAGGAATTAGGTGTGTCAGGTTTGTTAATTAGGTGTGCTAATTAACCAACGCAAAAAAAGAAAAAAGGAAAATGCCAAAAAAAAGACAAAAACAAAAGGTTTCATCAAGTGCAAACAAGAGAGGTCGCTTGAGGACTAAGAGATTGGCCAGACATGTGATGTAACCTCTACTGTTATCACAGACAGCAGTGTGAATAACAACAGGTTGGAGAAGTAAATCTTTAAATAAAAACATTTTTATATTTAAAACTAGCTATTTGAAGACATTTTGTTCTAATAATCTTAATTTAGGAAAATGATGTAATGACTTTTAATTATTTTTAACATTTTTAAACAGTCACCTGCTTTTTTCTAACTAAAAGAAATAGAAACTAAGTTGATGTAATTGTTAAAAATAGTAACATGGAAATGTTGGAAGATATATAACCTAGTCCTGACTTTATCTTTAATGGATTTTTAATGGATTCCATTACACAATTTTGTAAAGTGTCTTCATGTTCCTAATCCTGTATCTAATAGTTGAAACTCTTTTACTCTTTTAGTAACTTCCAAACTGACCCTGATCAAATTGGTAACGCACTGGTTTCCTTTAAGGTTACTATGATGTTCAAAGTTTTAACATTCTAATATATTTCATAAACAGTAAATAAAAAAGACTTTATCTGTTATAATTGTTAATTATTTTTTGCTAGTAGTTGTTTTTAGCCTCTGCTAGCCTTTTAATCTATACTGGAAAACAGAGCAGCTGAACAGAAAGAGGGAAGAGAGTAGGTTGCTAAAACCCAACACAAATTGATTATCCCAGTGACTGTCACCCTTTTTGATAGGGAGTTTTAAGTATAGCCCCTGATATCACTAAATGGCAGAACACAATATTTAGTGACTGTAATGCTACAGAAAGCTGTCAGAGACATGCTAACGTTATTGGATACTTGTACATGCTTTATAAGACAGCCATAGACTGGGTACATGTCACATGAGACTGGTAGTTCCCTGCTAATAATGCCAACGTACAAATCAATCTTCCACATTCTTGCCCCCTACATCCCATTCCAAAAATACTTAACACTAATACTTGACATTTCTCTCAGTAAGATCTTTTATGAAAAAAAGTTAAGAGAAAAAATAAAAGCATGAAAAACAGATTTCACAGTTTCAAAAAATAAATAAATAAAATAAAGCAAAATACTCTAATAGCCACAAACCCAGTTGTCCTTTACTGGCCTAAATAGTAGATAAAGAAACACAAACTACTGTCTGCAGAAGACACAAGTGCTTCTTTTATTACATTTAAAGAATTTAAGTTGCCTTCAGCTACAGAGTTTAGTGTAAGCTTGTTTTAAGACGTATTTGCTGCTTGTTAGGAAAATGTAAGTATCTTGAACTTTAGCTATACACATTCTAAATAAAACAAAAAGTATCAGGACCTATTTACACCACAATGTAGTGGGTAGCAGTGTAAGTGTAAGCTTTTTCATTTTCTGATACACATTGCATTGTACTATGTTCAGCAGCCCTATAGATATAAATTGAAATGTACAGGACACCCTGTGTTGTGTTTTATTAAATTAAGAAAGCAGTCATTGTGCAAATAAATAAGTTGTTCTTGTCAGATGCTGCAGAAAAGGACTTGCTTGCAGAAAAAATGCAAGCAGTGGTCATTCCATAGAGAACAAATACACGCCCTGCTAAGTCAGACCTCTAACTTTTGCTAAGCTTGTGCTCCCAGCTGCTTGGAGAGCTTTAATTCTACGGGTGTTTTGGACCTTTTCAGAAAGACCACTGAAAACAAGTTGTAAGATTATACAACTGTTTGTTTTGATAAACATGCAGTTAGGTCAATCGGCATCCCCACACAATTGACCTTACACTGTATTAAAGACATATGACTATGGTAGGGACATTACATTGTAAGCCCCATTGAGGGACAGTTAGTGACATGACTATGGACATTGTGCTGGCGCTATATAAATAATCTGCAATAATAATATAACAATCTGGAATAAAAATTCAGTTGTTCTCACAACATGCATCCAGCCACAAATGCGTATCTATAGTAAAGAGTATGACATATCACTTATAACAATATTATTTGAAGTCTGCAGAAGCCCAAATAGGACTAGGCACAGATATAGTAAGTGAAAGAAAAAAAACAGGGATATATCAGAAAACAAAGATATATGTATATATATATATATATATATATATATATACATACTGTGTGTATATGTATATTTATATCTCCTTTCCCTGTTTTCTGATAGACAGACATCCTTGGTTTAGGTATTATGTGACTGACTGATTTATTTTAGCAAGAAACAAACATAGCTTGAAATGTGAACCCATACAGGGCATTTTAATAAAATTCCCTGCGGACACTTTCCAGCACATACTGATCTGGCACTTGTTAATATCTACATTCATCAGATAGCTTGTCAAATTTTTGCCCATCCCTATGTATGTGTAAACAAATTCTCCCCAGGTTTAGTTAACTATTTGAAGCTGTGCTATTATAGGTGCATACCAGAACAGAAAGATAAAACTGCAGCTGCACAAATATAAAGAGTAAAGGGAGTAATGTATCTCCATATCATTTATTTTATTAGTGGTATAAACAGTTTATCCCTAAAAAAGAACAATATAAATACCTTTGGCTTTATTATGGTAATTCCTGCTTGATAAAGTGTAGAAATAGTGTCATTTTTTAAAAGTATTTAACTTTTGCTTTGACATTTTAATTTGTTCTGTATCACTGAAATATCAAGATGTTACAAATCTATTGGTTCCATGTCTGAACACTTTGTACTATTTATTTCTGCATGCCAACAGTAAGAAGTCTAATGGTTTTACTATATCATTTCAGGTAACATTTTCCATGAACAGTAAAAAGCACTTTTCAATACTTAAATACAAAAAGACCATTATTACACTGGTCAATAAACATTTTCATTGTCATTTTGGGTTATGTTTGATGCACAGATTCCAAATATGGTATTGGTTTTGCTAGACTGGCCCTAGTTTTTGAAATAATGACCTCAATAATAACCTCATAGAAAACTAATGAAACATGACATCTAAGCAAAATTAAACTAGATATGCATACATAATTACAAATTAAATCTTTGAAATACTTAATGTCAATATATTTTATATTCAGTATATTAACAGAACTAATCACAAAGAATTTATTGAAAAACTCAGTTTGTATGATTTCCTTTTATGATGATGAACGAGACAATCACGTTGAAGGCCCCAGCAGTTGTCTGCCATCATGTGTCTATCCCATCCGCCCTGTAACTTGTGAAATTTGAATAACTTATCAGTTTTCGAATCTGGGATCCATCAAAGATTCCTGATTTTAATTTTTCAGTACTCAATCCAGGGAAGAATCTACAAATGTATTTGAATCAATCACCGTCCTTGTTCAGAGCTTCAACAAATTGCTTCATAATTCTTAACTTTTTGTGTAGTGGAGGGAGAATGTTTTTTTCTTTGTCAACCATTGGCTTGTTATTGATGTTCGCTGCATGTTTTTTCATGTTTTCCCTTGGAAGCCATGTCACTTTTTTTCCAGTGATCCTGCTTTGCTCACAAACAGATGAAACATGGGTACTTTGTGTATCCACTTTGCTGTCCAAGTAGGAAGTTCACCATTTGTAAATCAACACATATGGACTTTTGGTGTTCATGATAGCAAAGCTTTTGTAGGACCATTTTGATATTTTTATATTCTTCTTTAGGTTTTGTTGAGTGACCAATTGGAATTGATGGGTAGCAGTTGCCAATATGCAGTAAAACAGATTTCAAACTTCGAGTGGAACTATCTATGAAAAGCCGCCAGTCTTCTGCTCGGTATTCTTGAAATCCCATATGGGCTAGTAGTCTAGGAATGTTACAACAGTACACAAAGGCCCTGATTTATGAAACCTCTCCAAGGCTGGAGAGAATACCATTTCAGAAGTGAACTGGGTCACCCAGAAAACATGGAATGGATTTTTAAAACTCATTTGCTACCAAATGTTTTGAATCCTGGACCAGATCCATTCCAGGTTTGCTGGATCACCCAGCTTCACTGATGAAAGTATATTCTCTCCAGCCTTGGAGAGCTTTCATAAATCAGGGTCAAAGTCTCCATCTTCACTGAAATATGGTAGGAGCGTCACCTCTCTTGTCCTATAAACCATTATTTTAACTTCCAGTCTCAGACAGTTTGTTTCTTTTAGCCTGGATGCTAAAAGTTCAGATGCTTGTTTTGACAGACTTTGGTCACATATTAAATCATTGAGCGAGCTCTTCTTGGGAGAACTGCTGGCCTAATGAAACACTTCTTTAATATTCACTTCCACTGCAAACTCTTGGATTACACTCCAAACCCTGTATATCCTCCATGTCGGATACAGGAATATCAGGCAGTGTACTGAACACTGGTATGGGAACATCAGCACCATGCGGCACAGATCGTCTTGCTGATTTCAAATCAGGATGCTCCCACTTGTTTTTCTTGTAACAATTAAAATCTTTTACATTCACAGCACAAAAAAAACACCATACCATAGGTACACCAAATTTCAAACTTTCCAGTTTTCCATTTTTCCACTGACATACACTCTACACAAGTTTTGAATATCATATGGGGAGGCAGAAATACCAAAATGTGCAAGATATGATTGTTTCACAAATTCTGTAATGTTTTTGCTGAGAATATTCACCACAAATGTAGCTAAATACATTAGGGTCATTTAAACAACTTCTTCTTGAAGAATTACTATTTCTGTAAAAAAAGAAAATGTATGAATAAAAAAAAAAGGCAAATGAAAGTTTCATGAAAATAATGCTACATTTAATATATAAAATGCAAAACATCGGTGTAAACGAAGACTGATAATAATATGCTGTGTTAACATTTTTTGCTGGTAAAATCGTCTATTACGATTCCTGTATCACATGAACTAGAGCCAATTCAATAAAACTGATGTCATTTCTGGATTCAGCAGACCGGAAATACACTTAATATATTGAAAAATCAATGTTGAGCTGTGTTATTGTTCGCTTTCATGTGCATCCCACCCTTTATATTGGCTGCATGCTTTATTTTGCATCATGTTTACGCCTATCAAACATATATAACAAAACCCATTTCAATAGTATGTTTAACAGATCTAAATGGAGTAAATGTGGAAAGGTAATAGTTGGGGATTTACATATACCTTCATTTCTATTAAAGGATTTTTTAAAATTATTTTATAAAAAAGACTACATACACAAATATGTGTTACAAAAATATTTTAAGCAAGATATTTAAAAAATAACAGAATTGCTAAGGATCTGCCTGGGCAAAACTTAAAAAAAAGCTTTGAATGTACTATATTTAGACTTAGCTAAAGTGGTTGACAACCCCAATGTTTAGGTTAAGGTCTACAAAGGTTTAATAAATTTAATCTGTAAATAGACTAAAAGACCAGTGAAGATCAAAATCACAGAACAGTGATGAACAATTTGTACCCTGAATGGCCTGGGGCTGTTAGTACACCCTGAAGTTCAATTTTAGGACTATTACTTTTTATTAAAGATTTTAGAATTAAAGTGGCACTGAACAAAAAATTAAAAAAAAAAATGCGAGCAGAGATGTTCTTTTTAGCAGAAGAGACTAGCTATGCCTAAATAAAAAAATATCTGTCTATTTGCACATTTTTTTTAACTAAACTTACCCGACCTTGCTTTGTTGCTGGCATTTTCATCTGGTCCAGGTTGCATTGGTGTAAGGAGTGCACATGTGCACAGGAGTTGATTTACTCCCAGCAGCTAGCCATGCTAGCTGGCATACCATACACAAAGTGGTTCTGACATGTCCAGAGAGCTACAAATTATGTTGTTTTACCTTTATTTTGGACACATGAGTTCTTTAGAATAATAATGCCTTTAAAATTCCATACTATCCGGTCATGTGACAAAGTGAATATTTTAATTTAGTAGGTAATGAATTGTCTCAGCTGATAAAAACACTCAGCATCCAATTCTGGAGCCCTACACACTACCTTATGAGTGGTTTAACTTAAAAAGTTTTAAGTTAAAAAAGTTAAAATGAACAACTGGAGAGTTCTTTGTTCCAGCTATTTGGAGACTGGAGTCTAACAAAATATAGTGATCAATTTATTGTCACATTCAACATGTTAAGCCATATTAAGTTCTAATAAATGATCCGGTTCTCAGCATCAGTTACACAATACACTAACATACAAAGGCTAATAGTATCATGCTGTAGGGATACACTGAGTTTTAAATGGTATGAAACTGCTTTACTGTACTAATTATCCTATTTACCAGTGAATGTAGATACATTCTATCTTCACCCAACAATTGTCTATTATTCAACTTTACAATATATATAATCTGTTCCTTGGTGGATGATGGTAATTTAAAGTGCTTTTTGCTTTGGAACTGTGGATTTCTTCATACATAAAAGTGCCAAACCAATATATTTATTATAGACTCGGCAAGGCTATCCATAAATTTTTGTTTTTATTATTTTTTTTGTTACTAACAAGCAGAAACAAAAACTAAATGTGCTAGCCCCCTCCCCCCCCCCTTGTCCCCCAAGACCTGAAACCTGTCTCACTAGGCATGTATACTGGTATCACAGTAAGGTAGCGCGAAACATGAATTTTCCTTGCTATCTGGATACCAACCCACAATCAGCATGGTGGGGGGGGGGAGTGCTCCCAACAAAAAAACAGGGTCAACCAAGTTTTCCTAAAAAATACACCTAATCCTCTGAGTGCTCATACTGTATCAACACAGATTCAGTACCATGGAGAGCATATGATGGTACATTACTAAAATGACAATGGGTTATTTACCAATATTCACCTCTATATTCCCTCTAAGATTCAACCAAAAATAAGAAATTACCCTCTGCACCACTTTCAACATTCCAATGAACATAAATTTGTTTTTAAAAAATCCATCAGCGGGGTTTTTTCACCAAAAATTAGAATACAAAGTGATACCACGCCTAACGCGTGGCCCTGCTGACAAATTTTTTTTTCACTGTTTAGGAGACTCTAACATATATAGGCTCGGCTAACAAATGTAAAAAAAAAAATAAAAAAAAAAAAAGAAGAACGGGAAGCAGGCTGGAGGGGGGTGGTTTGCATGACTTCCAGAAGAAATCTTTTGCTAAACACAGCTAAGGTTGTGGGTGATCTTAGGGGGTAAAGCTCTTCTTTTAAACTAAGATTTTGGCTAACAAATGTGATTCCCGAAGAAATTATCCTTGTTAGCCGAGGTATCACTGTACTCTGAGAAGTTGCTTTTAGCAATTGTTTACATAGACAAACTGAAAACAATACCATCCCCAAAAAGGGAAAATACATACTCTGTTTTGGTGAGTATATTGCATGGTCATCTTTGGAACAAACTAAAAAAATCCTCTGTATCAATTCCAAGGAATGTCCAGACTTTTCAAGGGAGCACCAAAGTTTTGCTACATGATGCTAGCAAGTCATGACAGCTGCTGACATGCTACAAAGCACAGCCCTGAATCCGCATGTGTAAATTGTAAAACAGAGTTCATGTTAGAAAGCATGGAGTTCAGCAAGTCATATCAAGTGCAGAAGGTCAAATAAACAGGCAGGCGAATAACGAGAATCAGAAGAAAGCCAGGGTGATAATTACAGTATCAATCAAGATTTACAAAATAAAATACCAATATGCTTAAAAGGAACAACATGTACTTATTGCTTAGACACAGTTTCAATGTAATGAGAATAATCTAAATTCAATAGCTCAAGACGCCACTGGCACACTGGCAAATACCTACTGCAATACCCATTTAAACGCTACCAGGTAGCTAAAAATCTATGGAAGGCTTGACTGGCCACAAAAGCTAAGTTGAAAGCTAGCACTGTTTAAACAACCTGCAACAACCTCTCAACCACCCTCCTGGTGCTTGGGTCATCTTCCTCTCCTGAGAGCCAGACAGCAGCAGTTTCCCTTGACTTCCTAATAGAGGAAGATGAGCCCCATGTCTAAGTCAGTGCAATCAGGATATCGAGCAGAAGCAACCAACTTTAAACATAAAAAGCATCATATGCTGCCAACCACCAGAAGCACCAGAAGTTTCTCTTCCTCCTGCGAGATAAATGAAGCAGCTACAGAGTGAAGGGAAAGTAAGTATAAACAAATATATTCCCTTAAAAAACTCCTTTTAAAATTGCTATGTACGATACTTTAAATTACAAGCAATAAAATGAACAGCCTAAATACAAATTTGGATCTTTTAAATTTTGGAAATTTGAAATATATAGTTGGCTTTTCCAATAAATATCTCTAAATCTGTAACTTTAAAAAATTGCTGAAAGGTAGCTTAAGGAAATTTTTAGTTCCTCCTCTTTCTGACTGGCCAAATATTCAACTATTGCACAAAATATCCTGCCTCCTGTACATTTTGAAACACAGCACACCATGGTGATTAAATAAGAAATAGAATGTAAAATGTCCAGGAAGGAGAGAACGCTCCAGCATTTGCTTGGTAATTATGTTAGTGTGAATTGTATTCAAAATGTTAAAAACATCAAAGTTTAAAGAGCTTATCAAAAATCAGAAAACTGAAATATTATGGAAAACTGAACGTAACAAAAGTTGATATTTTACTGTACACAATAGACTTCCTGTTATGTACTATTTATGGACACTGTCCCGAGTCTCTTCTTGGCCTGAGGTGTCAGATAATATTGCAAATGAAATATTAAAATGTATGCAAACAGCCTAATGGCACAGTTGTAACACATATTTGTAAACAGTTTAAACCTGACCAGATGTTTTTTGTTTTTTATTCAGACCGTTTAAATAGAAAGTTGCACATCTTTAATGTCTTATTTTTTGTTAAATGGTTAAGTTTATAACTTCAAGTCCAAGGACTAAGTGAACATGTCATGGTAGTGAGGGGGAAATGTCGCTGTGTACTTGTTATAGAAGCTTTAAATTCATAGAATATCATTTGCATCGTCTGGCTTGACTATTCAGTGACTCACTGACCCAGGGCAAGTATGCAGCCAATGAAATATAAACTCCTAAACAGGAAACATGTGACAGATTCATGATTCACAGAGTACCAGATTAGAAAGATAGAGGTGGCACTTAAAAAAAAGTAAGTGGCAGCATCCAATATTTAGAACATACATAAACACAAATACTAAAGTTGTAAAAATTGATTCCTTTTAAAAAAATGTATTTTTTCAAGGTTTTTATATTGGTGTAAAAAACGATGTTGGTCCTTCCAGTTTCCACTTCCTTGAGGCCTTCTTTATTAAAATGATCAACAGTAATCAATGCTACAAATCTGAGGGAATCACAGCTGCCTGTCAGTGCAGTCAGTGGCCCCTGCTGGTTGATTGATAGCACTTTGACCATTTAGCAGCTGGGGCTGTGACTTCTAGTAACATTAATTGGCAAACTTGCCAGACAGATTGACCTGTTACTCAAAGTGGAAAAACAGAACATCTAATAACAGGATCACATGGTAATAAAACTATATCACAGTTGCAGTTGTCGCTGTATCATATGTATGTCATTTTTTTCTATTTTTCTCATCTCAATAAACCACAGGGCAGTAAATTACATTTTTTACATTATTCTTTATATAAGTTAAATTTTCTAATATAGTTTTGTTATGCTTTATGTATGTAATCATACCCATAAACTAATAATAAATTACTAAACTATTTGGCTAGTAAAATTAGAAGTGCTGCTGCTCCAAGATACCAATGAAAGTATCTTTCAAAGTCTTTACATCCATCAAAGTCTATACACCCTTTACTGACTACTCAAACTAACCACTGCTGAACACACTATATATTACACTGGCGTACAACTTGGAGAGCAAAGGCAAAGAAAGAAAACCACTGAAAGCGCTCACTGAACTCACTGGAAACTGTAAACTTTCTACAATGTGCAATAGATCTAATTTTCAGGTTCAACATCAGCTGGCCTTGCCTTCTCTAGCCTTACTGTCCCTAGCTTGATTTATAATTTATTGGATTAAAGTTCAGTGTTCTCCTCGGCCCCTCTAAACTAGATGAAGCACCCAGCACTTTTTAGCAGCCATCTGGATTTTTGGGTGGCTACTGAAAAGATGGGTCACAATACAGGGGCACTGGACAGTTGGGCATAATGAAATGGTGATAGAAAAATGGGACATACTTTAAAGGACAGAATTATAGGGGTTACTGGATTCCTATGGTAACAACTGGGATCATTACATTTATCATGTGTTGCCTCACTCATGTTTTGTCCACCCACCAACGGCTTCTTCCCATCCATTTAAAAAAATTTCTGGGGAGAGCACTGTAGTAATTCATTTGTGATTTAGTATCACGTGTGGTCACCATGTCAGCCCCTCCCACCAGCCACAATCTGCCTACATTATATAACGAAGTACAAAGACCTCATGATGACATCACTGGGTCTATTATAACGTATGCAATAAAAATAAAGAGGTTTATCTTTTTTATTCCTTAGTATGTTAAGGGGAAAAAAAACAAGATGAAGCAAATAAAAAAGCAGAACAAATTTCAGCTTTTTGTCAGCTGGCTGACATTGGTGTTCCCATTAGTCTTGTAACATGTGTAATGTGTAAAATCTAACCTGCAGTTGGAGTTACTGCTGCACATTGGAAAAAAGTCACATATACACATGCACTGATATTTTTCTATATGGCTGGTTAATCTTATCTTCACAGTAGTCTTTTTATGCCCAGCTGTAGCTAGAATACTTGAGGTGTAAAGTTTCTTTGGCAGGGCTTCTACTAAATACACTTTGAGGCTGTATAAATATAACACCTGTAGTATGTTTGCCAAGTGATGTTTGCCAGCAATCACTCTTCAATGCTAGAGAAGACAGGCAGAAATTCAAACAGATGCAACAATACCTTCAAAGTACACCTTGTATGGTCATTGCAAGGAGGGCAAAATGTCAGGGGTCAAGGATTGTGCTCATATATCACAGCATCCTTTTGTTTGATTCAGAATCCAGGAACATGCTCATCTGCTTTATGAAGTAATGTGCAAATTGTTTTGCATTTACTCCAAATGTTTATGATTTCAGAAAACAAAACAATATTGTTTGAATATTTTGGGCAGTCCTGAGATCATCTCTTCAATATTACATATATTTACTGCCGCACAGTTGATGCCTTGCATTTTAACAATGCACTTTACAACTCCAGAGAAATTCTAAGATAATGTAAACTTAAGTTTTCTCATTGAGGCCAGCTCATACCTGCTGAAGTCCTTTTGCTGGTGGGGACAAATGATCTGACCTCTTTAGAAAACAATGAAAATGCTTGTCAGCACCAGTGACATCACTAGCAAGTGCCTGTCAATGACAGTCTTACTTTTTTCGGCACTTCCAGAGTGAATGAGCCCATAGAAAAAAAAGTGCCTCTTGAAGTCAGAAATTTCTATCTGTCCTGTTCACTATCCCCGTGTTTTTTAAGGAGTCAAATCAGCCTCCCTTTTCTAGTGTGGATGAGTAGAGGGGGAGGTATTCTCCAAGTTTAGAAAGAGACAAAAAGGCACCACACCATTCTTTTTAACAAGAAAAGAAATCGTGTTGTTAAACCACAATGGGGCATTAGGAGCACATTTAGGAGTTAGGAGTACATTTCTGGCAGGATTAATAGGTAATTTTATGTATTTGCAGGGATCATGGGAAAACCGCATGTATTGCAGAGATAAAGCTGTACAATTAGGCTCCTCTGGAGGGAATGTATCTGAATGTGCCTGTTCTGTGATCAGCTTGGTTCACTTGGTAACAATAACATTTTGAGCTTGACACAGATATGCAGATATGTGTTCATTTATATTTTTTAAATTTTGTCCTGACATACACATTATGCAAATGTTTCCTATAATCATTGCTGTGTAAACAGCTGGAGCTTGTGTAAACTAGACCTAAAGGCCTTATTGCAAGGGTCACAACATTTAGAGAACTTTATTGTTTGCATTATTGCACATAGCAAAGTCTAAGCATACAAGCTATTAATTTCATCGTTGTAGAGGTCCTAGTGTGTGGCCTGGCTATGGAATATAGCTGCAGGAATGTGGAAACATTACATTCTTAAGGCCCTGTTACACCATAATAAACTTAAAAAACCCTATAATGTCATAACATTATAACACTTATTTGCGTACTTTAGACATGCACTGCAATGTAAAGTCAATTCCATCTATAATCGTACAGGGTGTTGACAGCAGAGTTCTAACTAGAAATCAGTGAAACTAAAGCTTTGAATATTCCCAACCTTGAAGAAAAAGAAAAGATTCCATGGTTGCTGCAGCTTGCTGATCCATAGGATAGTCACACCCACACTAACACACATGACAAACTAACACATAGTGTGCACTTAACACACACCTTCTTGAGCTCTCTCTGAAACCCTCAACTCCAGTCACATTATCTCTAGAACTTTGCTCTCCTCCTTTTTCTCAGTCACAGGCTCCGGTCCCCATGCCACGAACTGTGGCTTCCTTTGGCTCCTGGCCCTGTCTTTACATTTCTTGTGACAAGGTGAAGTCTATTTTTGGTGCATCCAGCCCAGGACCCCTAACTAAACTATACCCCCTAATGACTCTGGAAGTTATATTTACACTCAATGAGTTGCAGCTCATTGCATTAGCCATTAGCTAGTTTTATACTTCAAAATTAAATAGCTTTGTTCTGATATCCTATAATAATGCCTCATTGTTTACATACAGGGTGCACCTACCTAATCTCTTACTACGTGTTTCCAAACTCTTTTTACTCCATCTCTTACTATACTAACTCCACGCCTCAATACAAGTTTTCAATTTTCCTCTCCACATCATCCCACACCACATGTAGCCAAGATGCATCTGATTCATCTATTTTTAAATATATCCAAATTACATAATTATACAAAATTTCATAATATACAAATTACACTCCAGTCCTTGCTATGTATATTCAAACTGCTTCTACAATTTTTTTCTACTCCATACCTCACTACATGCATTTAGGCTTTATCCACTTCATTCTTTAGTAAAAATTTTCAGTATCATTCTTTTTATAGCTTACTACAAGTATTCAAACTGTGTGTATCAAAGTGGAACTCTAATACTAGCTGTAAGAATAAAAGCTTGATATACTACATCGTTCAAAGTATGGGCCAGATTTATTAAAGCTCTCCAAGACGATGAAGAAAGACTATCATGGATGAACCTAGGTGATCCAGCAAACCTAAAATGGATATCCTAAAATTGTTTTCTATTATTTGGAAAATGTTTTCAATCCTGGACCTGTTCAATTCAATGTTTGCTGGATCCACCAGATTCAACCATGATAGTCTATCTTCTCCAGTTTTGGAAGCTTTGATAAATCAGGCCCTATGTGTCCAAGCTGCACCAAATTCATACTTTACTCTACCAAGAGGCACCCAATCTATTCCCCTTTTAGTTCATTCAAGCGGAATCTAGTTATATGTATTTGAAAACTGAGAAGATTAGGCACACATGGTCCTACAAAGTAATACTTTGCAAGAAAAACCACAGTGTCATAATTCATTGGTCACATTAATCAGTACAAGGGTTAAGACTTTTAAAGCGTGATTTATTCCATTTCTTCCGAAAATCATCCTACAATAAGTTCAGACCCTTTAGAAGGCCATTAACAACTTTTGTTGACTTTCAAAGCCACCCATAATTCCACCAACATAATGAAGCTAACCCACAACCAAAAACAAACAACTCAAAGAGTCTATGACCTTTAAAGTTTATTCACAAATGATCTGTGTCTAAACGGAAAATAGAAGATTTCTTTGCCAATTCCTCTTTCATCCCTTCCCCCTCCCCATTCCTGTCTTCTCCTTTCATACTCCTTTTTCCTTTGTAACCTATTCAATTATTACTAGCCTTTGTATTAATAACAATGTTAAAAATATTAAAAAAAAGGAAATTTGACACAAAAAAGAAAGTATATTTTTTGTTAGGCTGTAAATGTATAGTTTATAAAAATAACTTGGTAGACTCGCTCTGCTTCTCTGGTTATCTGTCTGAAATTTTAGACTTAGCAGTCTAAAAGAATAAAAGCTGTGAAAAGACACTGTAAATTGCAGCTTCAGCTACATAGCCTATAAGCATCAGTCTTTTATCAACAGGCTACAAATATAAAAATATATATAAAAAATATAAAATAATATTTGAGTCCTAACCATAATAAACAAAATGTGAACTTTTTATATACTGAATTTAACAAAGTGGATGTTTGGAATCCTAGAATGTTTGAAGCTAAATGAAAAAGTAGCCAGAAGCTGAATAAAAAGTCCAACAACTGGACTTAATATGTCTTAATTTATCCCTAACTTTTTTTTCTACATTAGCCCCAAAGTGTGGAATACATGCAAATGAATGCAGATTTTTTTAAAGTTTGGATTTTACCATGGAAAATTGATCCCACAACATTTTATGAGATGTTGGAAGATATTTTTCTTGCAGTTAAATAGTTCCCATTTATTGGTAAGGTCCAATTAGATCCAATTATTATTAGGACTTCTGATGCAATACAAATTGTCAATAAAATAAACCCCCACAGTGCAGCCTTAGTTGGCATGCCTGTATTATATATTAAGCATTGACTAAGAGTTAGTCATTTAGCATGCATTGTATCTCTCCCAAGAAAAGTGCACTCAGACATGCAACATTTAGATCTTAGATAATGACATGCCTGTCTGAGTTATTATTAACTATTAAAATGTATAATTCCATGTTTTCACTGATATTTTGTATACAAATTTGGTGTGGGGAATCCCACCAATGCTCTAAGTAAGTGTAGGATTGCCACTGGTTCCTAGGCATCTAAAAGTTATTTCAAGGGTTCCCCCATGTTTAAAAGTGTGGGAAAAGCTACTTTAAAGTGTCACTACAGTTACTCCCCGGGTTACATACGAGATAGGGACTGTAGGTTTGGTCTTAAGTTGAATTTGTATGCAAGTCGGAACAGGTACATTAATTTATTAAATGCAAACAGATGTTTGACTCAACATATTATTAGACAGCATTGTGTCAGTTGTTGCAAAAAAAACAATAAAATAAAATTAAAAAAAAAAAAAAAACTTCATTGAGCCTAGACATTCATTAACTTCTGTAGCAAGCTGTGCTTTGATATGCAAAACATACAACTGCAGAGTTTGTCTTGTTCATTAAATAGTTACAAGATGTTGCAGAAGAGCTCAGTCTCAGCTGTGTTTAGCTAAAGACTTATTTTGCAAGCGATGCAAACTCCCCCCTATCAAGCCTCTGTCATGCATACAAACAAGCAGGGAAACCCCGTTCGTATCTAGGAGTCGTTCATATATCCTTAAAGTGTACCTTAACTCACAATTTTCACTTTACATAAAAGGGTAGACAACCTAGTTCGAATGAATGGGAGCGCAAAGTCTCTGGGGATACTTCTGTCACGCACCCCGTTAGGCTCTTGGGTGCTCCTTCCGTGCATGCCCAAGCATCTCGGGGATGCGCAGAAGGAGCCTTTTCGTGAAAAGGGAAAAAGATTGCCAATCTCACGCATTCGCAGTGAGATCGGCAATTTTTCTTCCCATCTACGTCACCCGATCTTGCGCCTGTGTCAGGTGACGTGGGAAGAAGAACCAGGAAGAGGCGCCCAGAGTGCCGGGATGAAGCGGGACCCAATGGAAGAGACCTTCGGACCAATCAACTGCCCAGCGGGATTAAAGGTAGGTTAATTTTTTTTTGTTTTGGGGGGACTTTTGCTCTTTTCTCTTTAACTTGGGGACTACCAGCATAACCAAACATTAAAGGCCCCAGTACACTTTCTATGCAACTGTTGAATACTTGGCAATAGCATACCTAAATAAAAAATTACACCCATTTTTAGATAAAGTGATTGATCTTCTTTAAAGTGTAGCACCGCTTTTGTTGCAGTTAAACTTATATCATTGTCTTGTCCTCCTCTAGATCCTTTCTAGGTCTTTTACTCATAAACCTGACAAGCTTGCACAGTCACTTGTCATAATCTTCTCGTCTGCTCTGTCAATGCACTCTGCAAACTCATTCATTTCTATGGTGAGTCAGTATGGATTACCAGCTTTTGTGCCAGAGCTTCATGTGTGAATAAATTACAGCAGTATGGGCATATGTGGAAAGATTTGAAATGTGTAATCTAGTATAATCAAGCCAGGGAAATCTCGCTAGATCGAGGACAGGTGAGCATAAGATTGGGAGTTAGGCTGAGTGGGGGGAATACTACTGCAGTTATACTTTAAATGAATAAGTAATATACAATAGCTGCATTTCATGTTAATGAACTTGCATAAAGCCACATGGCTCTCCTTTCAATTAATGCCTCCTTTGTTATCATGCATGTATAGTGCACTGCTAACATGTGCCAGACATTCTTGAACACCGCATTGCTGTCTGACATATTCATAACAAAAATTTCCAGGGTATATAGAAAAACTATACATTCAGCACACACAAAAAAGTGCACCAGTAAACACTTGGTAGTTATGAAATTCATATCTTCCTATGGTTAATAATCAAAACTAGGTAAAAAAAATGTAATTAGTGCACCTATTCAAATTATTGAAAGTATCTATACAGGTAATTGAATCATATGCACTGTATGTGTCCTTAAAGTACACTTTTATACACTGATTTTGTTCCAGTTACAGAATCATGGGCGAAGGAAGCCAACATAAAAGGCTTATTGTGTATGTAAAGCATGCAAGGTATGTTAATGAAGATCTTAATCCACTGGCACCTGCTGGTATATCTGTAATCTGGAAAATAATGTGGCTCAACGGTTGTGAAATACTTTGGACCTCCCTACCTGGGTATAAAAAGGCACTCTCACTCCTTAGCTTATCTCTTAGACATCAGACACATCATTTGCGGATGGAATGGATACAGCATGCAATCCCTTAACAGCACCAGTACACATGTAAAGAATTCTGCTTCAGTGATTACAGGATGTTAGAAATGATACCCAGATGTCAGAAATGCAAACTTTCTTGTATATGTAAAGACATCAACCCTTAAAACCTCTTATATGCATTGTGTCTCCTGTCTGCAATCATTATAAATACATACAGAAGCCCATAGATAAAAAGGTCGCAATTATTATGATCTTTGGGACAAAGTCACCTATTTAGAAAAATGTTTAGTGTATATTTGTCCACTTGATATATTCTTATGTAGAAGGTTACAATACTGCTCTAGAACAGTTTTCAGAACATTTTGTGCTGAAAATGTTACAATTTAAATTTAATGTTAGCTTCTATGAAAAGAGGCCTCTTATGGCAATTTAAAACTGCTTTTTGTTTTTTTGTTTTTTTGCTAATTCTTTAGTTTCAGTCCAGTTTTTTGTTGTAGTTCTTTGAGGTTGAAATGTGGTTACCACTTCTTTACACCCATGAACCACACCCATGTGTGAGATGCTACATGTAGGGAATGAATGGGGTTGGTAGTAAGCAGTTCATCAGTTCCTGCGGCTGCCTGCTGTAAAAATGTTTAAACACTAGTTTATTAAAAACCAAAGCAGCAATAGGGCAGCTACTGGGAGCTGTCCAGGAACCACTATTCCCACTGCTTGTCAATACAGGCCTTATGAAATTGATACAAAGGCCCTGATTTATTAAAGCTCCCCAAGGCTGGAGAATATACACTTTCATCAGAGAAGCTGGGTGATCCAGCAAACATTAAATGGATCTGTTAAGGATTAAAAAAAACATTTGCTAACAACTAGCAAATTACTTTTAGGAAATCCGTTTTAGGTTTGCTGGATCACCCAGCTTTACTGATGAAAGTGTATTTTCTCCAGCCTTGGAGAGCTTTAATAAATCAAGGCAAAAGTGCAGCAAATACAAAAAAAAAAAAAAGATAATTTTCAACTTAACATTTCAAAGTGCTTACAGCCAGTAAAGTTGAACCTGCCTAAGGGTCAAGCCATTCTGATCAGCTCCCAGCAGCTGGCACCTTGCCAGTCACTTGGTCACCCATACCCCAGAGCTGGTTCTTAAAAAGCCAGCATTTGCACATTTGACAGCTGGTGGCAGTAAGCAGTATTGTGCCATCTCAATTCATTCTCTATGGGGCTGCCGCATACAGTAGCTACTTATCCCATCTCCCCTGATGCAATGGTTCACTGGCATGATGAAAATATGACTATATTGAAGCCTCATGGCCAGTCTGGACATAGCCTATGGTATGTCTATGTTATTGTATGGTGTTTAGCACATCTTCATGCATCACGTTAGGGCAGTTCATTTATTTTGATGTACAACTCTTAAAAATAAAAAGCAACAAAATATACATTGTATAGTAAAATGTATCGTATAGTAAAATGCAAAATATATGCGTTGGGGTGCTTCACATGCCATTTAAAATAAACTGCACTGCACCACCGATGCAGTACCATCTAGTTAAATAATTTTTACCAAGTGTTATTGCAATGTACAGATTTAAAGCCAAGCTTACATTGGCACTGCCACTCTGGGTACGTGGATTATCTGCTCCTTCACCGCACACTTGGGTTTCTGCCACTGGTTTGCACATCACATACAGGTGGGGTGTACCTGTAATGCCACCCAAAAACTTGCAGCGGCCAGGTGAGAGATGTGTGCCAGCTTTTCAACACACAGGAAACTGGAAAAGTAAGAAAGGTCTACACATTTTTCTTTCTGTTTTGACTCTATAACAACACAACTATAGAAAACACACATCCAACATCAATGTGCCATTATGCTAGGAATAGTTCACAAAGTACACTAACCAATCAGAAATGAGATCAGAATAAGTAGAAAAGTTGAATGAGAAGACAAAAAAATAAACATGATCCATCCAGGCTTCTCAAAGCCAAAAAAATACTTTCCAGAGCAGGATCAACTATACGTTGCCAGGCAAGTTGGAAACCATTGACTTATAGCATGCGCCAAGCTGAGGAGAAAAGCACAACGATCACGTTTCTAAGGAAACCTCATCAATGATTTGCTGGACAGTGAACAGAAATCTCATCACTGACTTGAGGCCAGTGTACAGAAACATCATTACTGACTTGCTGGGCAGTGTACATTGACTTCTGTATTGGAAGTCTTTATTACTCCAAAAAGACTAGAGAGGAATGGGAGAGATATTTTTCATTTAAAATCATATATTATTTATAAAAAAGAACTTATTATTGTAAAGAACTTTGAGAATGTATATCATTTCCAACGTGTCTGATATTCAGTGATCAGTCCCTGACCGCACAGTGCCAGTCCATTATTCATGGCTGTGTAAAGCAGGGAGGTCACCATAATGACTTTCTAAAGTGCTGAAGATATATTATATGTATGACAGTATCATATAATATATCATATATACAAAGAATGGCTGACCAACCTAGGGGCAGTTTTTGTGTTCAAAACACACAGGCAAATGACACGCCCACATTTTACAAACCACGTGCAATATGTGCAATGATTGGGTAAACCCAAAAGTTTTTTTTGCTTTTAAA
>NC_092861.1:107781503-107796660 GCF_032062135.1 Pyxicephalus adspersus
CAGATAGATAGATAATGGATAGATAGACAGATAGATAGATAGATAGATAGATAGATAGATAGATAGATAGATAGATAGATATAGATAGATAGATGATAGATAGATAGATAGATAGATAGATAGTCAGATAGATAGATAATGGATAGATAGACAGATAAATAGATAATAGATAGATAATAGATAGATGGGCAGATAACAGATAGATAGATTAGATAGATAGATAGATAGATACATAGATAGATAGATAGATAGATAGATGATAGATAGATAGATAATAGATAGATAGATAGTCAGATAGATAGATAATGGATAGATAGACAGATACATAGATAATAGATAGATAATAGATAGATGGGCAGATAACAGATAGATAGATTAGATAGATAGATAGATAGATAGATACATAGATAGATAATAGATGTACACATATAAATACATAGGGAGGTATATATATATATATATATATATATATATATATATGTATAATGAAGGGGTACTAGGGATGATTGGGGGTGAGTCCCCTCATATTAGGGGCATTGGTAAGGTAAGTGACCCCCTATCCCACCTTCCATGTAACCCTCCCCCTGCACCTCTCATTTATAAAGTAGCCACCTGGCTGAGCTCTCCATTACTGTGCCCCCAGCAGATACATGGAAGTACATGGAAGTACATGAAGTACGTCTCACCCCTGGAGCTGAAGTTTGTGCTGCAGCTGCTGGAGATTGGGATTCCTCTGCAAGTCCTGCTGCAGGCTGCCGCTCCGAGACTCGAAGTGTCGGCCGTGACTGACTGGCAGGGCCGCCTTGTCTCCAATGAGCAGAGTAGAGCTCATCCTTCGGCTTCGTTCCTGCTGAGCGCTCCTGCTGTGCGGATAGATTCCCGGGGGTCCGGGCTGCAGCACATAGGTGATTCTGGTCATTCTGTCTATGTTAGCCAGCACGGTGCTGAGGTAGAGCAGCGCGCACAGGACGGTTCCCCACCTGTTAGGAGCCATGTATAGTGTGGAGAGGACTGCTGCCGGGACGTTGTGTGTAACTTGCCTCAGGCTGGTGGACTCTATGCCTTTCTCTCTCCTGTGGGCTCTTTCAAACTCTGTGCCCCCCTCCTCCTCCTCCTCCTCTGGCTGTGAAGCCAAGAAAAGAAACTCCTCTTATCCTAGGAAAAGTTCAGTGAAAGCAGAAGCAGTTTAGTTGTTGTAGGCAGCTAACAGGCATGACTGGAAGAGGGGAAAAGGAGAATAAAGGGAGAGTTGGTGCAGCCAAGTGAGAGAGGAAAGTAGGAGGAGGAGAAGTGAAGGGGGCAGTTCAAGGGGCTTCTATAAGGAGCAGATGTTTAGGTTGTCTGTGCTGCCAATAAAGCAAGACAAAAGTGGAATGTACGTATGGCACGGTGTCTGCCGGTACCCCACTGGTCCCCCTCAGCTGTGACGTCACAAGGCTAGCCATATACCAAGCCACATTCACCAATCAAGTCATCAAAAACCTCAAAAGGGTCAAATTTACAATTTTGCTGAGAAATTCCGAGCGCACATTGATCAGGAAAGGCATTTCTTTTTCTGTAACCCCTTTGTTGTCACTATCGATATTTTAATTACATATATCGGTGATCATAATACAAATCGATTATGAAACAAGTGCGCCAATATTTGCAGTCAATCAGAAGGCTCATTTAAATCAGTTGTAATATGGTTTGGTAGGGATTTTATTTTTACATTTCGCAGTACCTAAAAGTTCTCATTTCCCAATAATTATGATTGACAGACTAAAGTTGGGACATCAGGTTATAACAATATTTACAATCGTAATATGAATCGGAAAGGCATTGAGGAAAAAATATCCAACGCAAATGTGCTACTGGATGTGTCTGGGATTGGTCTCCTTAACAGCGATCAACAAATAGCAATCATTGTAAAACGATTATAATTATTAGGCGGCATTGCCTTTCTGAAATGGAAGGTACTATATTAACTTTCAGGTCTTCAGGGAACCCCTGCTATAATTTTTTTACTCACAGCTCACAGTATATTAGTGTGGTCAGTGGGAAGAATGCCTCTTATTGCTGGCCTGTGGAAACAGCCAGAAAATGATTACTCTGATCTGAGAGGCACAAATTGCTCAATACTCAAAGAACAACTGCCAACCTCTGGAGGAACCCGTAATGAGAAACAAAGATTTAATCAATACCTAGTGATCCTGCCAATCCACAGCTCTTCCCCTACTGGGTGACAACACTGATTTCCCTGCAGTATTCTTCACCCAATGTAGCAGCATCCTGACATACATTGAGGAGAAGAGTTATTGGTGTTGTCACTGCTGATAACGACTTCCCAACCCTTCTAATCACAGCGGGACGTACACCCAATGGAGCCAGAGGAAACATTCAAGAGGGGTGCCCATTTCATTTCCCTCTTAGATCCTGTGCTGGTGGCTCCAGCAAATGAAAGACCTTGGTGATAGCTGTGATGACATCTACAGGGGTGGGTAGACAAAAACACAAACAGAAATAAGACAGGAAGTTAGAAGTTTTTAAATACAGGAAGGTTCTTTTTAATTTTGTTTTGATATCCACAGAAGTGCATCCAGCTTTTTCTTAAAACAATCCATTGAATGTGTGTAAAACTACTTCCTGAGGGAGTCTATTCTACATTCTTACTGACCTTTCCCTGAAGAATCTTTTCTGTAAGCGGAGATTGTGCCAACTTCTCTGCAGTGATCTTAAAGTGAATAATTTGAAGCAAGCTCTATACCTATATTTCCAATTTATATAAAGTAATCTTAACCCCCCCTAGATGCCTGTTTTTAAGTGTAGAGTAGATTCAGTTCAGATGATCTCTCCTCATAGATAAATTCCTCCATTTCTCTTAGTAGTTTAGTTGCCCTTCTCTTCTGTTCTACAATATCCTAATGCTTTATACAGGGGCAGGATTATACCTCTATCTCTGCAGTCTATACATATTTTATTACAAGACTGAGCTTTGCTAGTTTTAGAAATTGCAGCTTGACATTGCATGCTATTATTAGGTCTATGACCCACCAAAACTCCAAGATCCCTCTCCATTTTTGACTCCCCCAAATATATTTCCCCTAGACTAACCTATTTCAATCCATAAAATGGAGAAACCCCGAAAACCAGGTTGTTAGGGAACCCCTTGCTATAATTCACCATATCCACCATTCAGTGTTTATGATGAGTGCGAAAAATGCCTCTTACATTTCCTGCCAGTGGATATGATATCAGCATTACAGATAGTCAAAAAAGATCCTTGGTGTTAGTTGAACTGACCTGGGAGATGTAAATGGCTCATAGCTCAAGGAGCCACTAACAACCTCTGAAGGAACCCTAGGGAAACACAGCTCTAAACATAGATAAGTGTCATGATCAGTAATTATATATACATATTTAAATCACACAATGTGGAGAAAATTGATGGGCAGAGAGCCCGAGTCCAGCAATGTATTGATAAATTAATCTTCTCTTCTGTCTCTTGTTATACTGTTTGGACACCAGGAATTAAAAGAAATACCCTGTACTTCGGAGTATAGTAAGGATATGACTCTTGTCCTACCACCATTTTATTGGAACTGGAGCTTGGCTGTTCAGTTACTGAGCACTGGCATGTAGACAGTTCATAGCTCTGTGTAAGTGCCAATACAAGCAAATTTAAGCAAGACTACTCAGGAGCTAAACGGAGTGTAGGGACAGTAAAGGAAAGGTCATAGGTGCAGCTTGTGAGGATGGCAGGAAACGTGTTCCTGAACTCGAGATGTCCCTTTTAAATACTTTATATGTGTATGTAGAGCTATCTCTTTGGCTACATAAATGCACAAGAGGAAAGGAAACTGGTACTGGTAACTTTGAGAAAACAGACATCTTCACTTAAAGTTTGCTATATATGAACCTGCTGCTTTGCCCTGCATATGTAAAGCAGACATTCAATTTATGTAATTAGCACGATTTCCATGTAGCTTGAGGTTTCTGGTCTAATTCCAACAGGGGGGTGTTTACATTTTCCCAGGTTATCAGTAAGTGGTTATTGACCGCACAATCCCTAAATTGCTTAATGGTGTAGATTTGTATGAAAGTGTTGGGAATATTGGAGCTTCATTTTCTCTGGCATGGGGATTGGTTTCTAATGTACTACGTAATATGTTAGCACCACATAACTACAGGAAGTAAATGATAATATCGTTTGATCATCTTTTGGGATTATCATAAAACTGTCACTCAACAAATATAAATGCATACAGTAAAATAGTTGCCTTTGAAGTTTCGCCCTGGTTTACCTCGGGGCAAAGAAAAGAGTTTCAAATGTGTGTCAGAGACAGAAATTATTTGGATATGTGCCTGATGGCTCCGGAAAACATCAGCTGCTGTTAAAGAGAATTCCTAGTCAAGGAGAATTGTGAATGAAATGTCATTAAAAGAATTCATTCTGTTAGTAATTAGGACCATAAATATCCTAGGCATTATTGCACAGGTTTTATGTTACTTTGTGACCTCATAAAGTCATGTGAGTTCTTGCCTAATTAGAATATGTAAAACTCTGAGAGTGATCTGCTAACTCTGAAAGAATGAACCATGCAAAAGTGTAGTGTTAGAAAGAGCATTTTGATTGCCGCACTATAACCATGTAGCTATAGTAGATAAAAGGTTTGATTTACTAAAGATGTGAATGTCAGGGTAAGGCAATGTTTGGTATAAATATCCAGTCATGTGCTAGCAAAAGCCCTGGTTTTGATTTTCCCTTCCTATTTTCCAACATTCCCATTGCAAAGTGAACATACACTTTGCTAGATTAACAGTTTATATTCTTCAAGTAAATCAAACTCAGTAATCTTCTTGTTTATAGCAGGGTTTCTAAACCAGGGATTTTCTATGCAGATGTGTTTAGCAATACCCGCCAACAGTTATATGATTTAAATATGCAAATATAATTACTGATAATGGCACTTATCTATGTTTAGAGCAGTGTTTCTCAACTGTGGTTCAGTGGAACACTGGGGTTCATTCAGAGGTTGCGAGTGCTTCCTTATGCAATGAGCACTTTGTGCCTGATATCAATGATCTTTTTGGCTATCTGAAAGGGTGGTAGCCATCCCACTGGCCAGCAATGTAGAAGGCATTCTTCCTACCGACCGTCACACTAATGTAATTTGAGATGTGGATTTAGCAAGTATAGCAGCGGTTCCTTAAAAACCTGAAATATATTTTAAGAGGTTTCCCCAAGTCAAAAAGGTCAAAAATCTCTGGTTTATGGTGTTGTGTTAAAATGCCCGATGGACAATAGAGGATTGTTGCAGCAAATGATCGATCATGATCGTTTTCAGTGACATATGGACAAACGAGCATTATATATACAGTGCCATTCTATTGTGTGGGGAGGTGAGTGGGGGACCCCCTGCTGCATAGGAGTGGACAGAGGTTGTTGCTGATTGGTCAGGGGGCCATTTGACGCATGTCAGGTTTTCTGTGTACGTGACTTATATTAAAATATATTTTATTGGATAGGATGAAGATTCAAAGACCTTTTGGACAACTGCATTGTTTCATGTACAAATCCAATCAAAATTAGTCAGAATCTGTTTTTTCAACATGACAGAAATGTTTTTCCTTTCCTGCTGTCTGTCATAAAAAAGGTAGCAAATAAATCACCAAAGTGCTGCTGTATACCTTCGCCTGTCTGATTAATTGTATTTGTGGAGATAAAGGTGACACCTTTTTAGCTTTCCTGCTTCCCAAAATATAATGTAGAATGAATGGCCAATGGTGAAGTCCCTACAATATCACTTTGAGTGTTGAGATAGAAGAGTAGCTTAGCCCTGTGCAGGTTTATGCATTCACAAAGTTTTAACTTGCATATCATCTCTTTTTCATTTTCACAACAGTAATCACTTAATCCAGTTTCTGACAAAAGGGTTGCTGTTGTATCAAAGGTTGTCATCATGTCTACAGTATGCCTAGGGCAGGATGATCTCTAAATACAGCCCTCCACTACAAATGGTAAGGTTGTTAAACAACTGCATAAAATTCTTTCCATTATATGGTTGCCATACTTTGCTTATAAGGAGCTTTGTCACTGGGCCCAGGTGACAAAGAAGGGATTTTAAACTTTAAACTGAGGGCCAATGCGAATATTCTTTAACAAGGTATGTGTCTTTTGTGTGCAGTTTGCTTTGCAAGGTTTCCAATTGATTATCTAGTTCTAGTGGCAAAATTCAAAAAAAGTGTTAGGAACTTTTGGAAGCCTATGTATAAAGGGGCAAACAGGCTGTCCAATGGAAAAATTGATTCAATTCATTTTTTCAGTTGACGCTATTTATAAAAGTGTTAGCTGAGGCTGATTGCCTAGAGCAGGGGTGCCCAACTCCATAAGTGGTATTTTTTCCCATCCCATGTAGCCTTCTCTCCAAGGCACTCAGTCCTGAGGTTGCAAACCTGAAGTCATTACTAAAATGTTGGATCAGTAGTCATGCATTAAAAGTGAGGACAGTAAGGGGCAGCCCATAGCATGGAGCATCAGAAATAAAAATAGGGAAAAGTTAAGTAAGAATCCTTTTTACTGATACCCTAGCCAAAATCTGCAATGCTACAAGAGCCTCAGGAGTAGTTTTGTCATTTACATTAGTCTTTAACTATATACAGCTGTGTTCCCAGTCTGTCCTTTTTGGAGGTAAGCACAGATTTCCTAATATGTATATATATATATATATATATATATATATATATATATATATACTAAATATTAATTGTGTAAATATTATGAATCCATAAAGTAATGGGCCTCTCTGCTGTTGGTCCCATGGAAGCAGCATCTAAAGATACTCTTGTCAACTTTGTTGTCTCATTCATAATCCACATGAGTGAAATATGGGTGATATTACATTATAGGTACAAGTTAGAAATTTGTCACCATGACTCAAGCGAAGTAAAATTTTTACTTTAAAAATGATGATTTTTTATGTTAAGCCCTGTTTTAGAATGGTATGTGAAATGCATTCAGGGTCCTGTGGACAAGGATCAGGATATAGTATACTATGCAAACTGCAGGCCAGGGTATATATTAACAGCAGTGTTTTATGAGACCATTCATTGTGTTACAGGTTTGTTTGTGCAATGGATTTCCTTGGAGACATTCCCACTATGCACATGCCTTTCACCACATACTGTGCCTGACTGCATTACACAATGCATTCACCAGTGACCTAACCAGCTACAGCATAAAGATCAATACCACCTCAGGGTACTATTAGTTTCTCAAACACAGTCAATTACACTTAACATTTTTATTTAATGTAAGTATTTGACTTTTTGTCTAAGTGCAAACTCATTCTCATTTATTCCCTTCCACTGAAGGATATACAGTTCAGTTATTAGGCAAGCAGAATCCAGAGCAGATCCTAATTTGTAGAATAGTTGTATATCCCATTATTTTATAGTACTATAAAATTATACAAACATTACATAATACAAAGGAATGTTCATATCATCTGTTGGATTTAGCCCAATTGGTTAAGTGGGCATAAAGATACATTATGTTTATTGGTCGAGAGGCAGTTTGATATCTCATGTGATTAAAACTATTTGATTTGTAGAAGAAATATGAAATTATTTTTTATGAAATTACTGCAGCTCAATCCCTTGGAAAATGATTGGACATGCCATTGCACAGATCATTGGAATGAAATAGCAGTCCCTGAAGCTCGACTATAATGTCAGGGCCAAAGAAAGAATTAGAAGATTGTCACCCCAGTCCCCCATTGAATAATCTTTTTTCTATTTTCAGTGATGGCTTATCCGTGTAAAGTATAGCAGAGCTGCTTTACTGTTTTTTTCTGTTTTGTATTTCAGGTCACTGGCTGCCTGGTACTGGCAGTAGGAAGCACAAGAGGTATACAGCTTCTAAGCAAGGCTTCTTTCAGCTTAGTGGCGGTTCTCCATCTGTATTTTTGGAGAGAAAACAGCTACCCAGTTTAGCTTCACTACTTTCTCTATATATATTATCTCTGGGGTTTATTTAACAGTTATCCACAGTTAAAGGTGGTGGTGTCTGTCTGTATGTGAGAAGTGATCTGAAAGTAAATGTGAAAGAAGAAATTGTTGATGGAGCAAGTGATGAGGTTGCATTATGGGTGGAGTTGAATGTGGGGTTGAATAACACACAATTAATTATTAGAGTCGGCTATAGGCCCCCCAGTGCTAAGGAAAATTAACTACTATCTCAGATAGAAAAAGCAGCAAAAAGTGGAAAGGTTTTAACTATGGGAGATTTCAACTACCCGGACATTGACTGGAGTAATGGCACTACAGGTACAGCAAAAGGGAGGAAGTTCATGAATATATTACAAGATAATTTTTGCTACAATTTATAGAAGCCCCAACTAGAAATGATACTCTGCTGGACCTCATTCTTTCTAAAAATGCAGAGCTTATAACAAATGTGCATATAAAAGAGAATCTGGCTAGCAGTGACCATAATATGATTTCATTTATTGTAAGCTGTAAACAGGAAGCAAAAACATTTAATTTTAAGAGAGCAAATTTGCCATTATTAGGGGCAGCTCTCTGTGACTTGGTCTGGGAGAAAATATTGTCCTAAAAGAACACAGAACAGAAATAGTAATGTTTCAAGTCTGGTCTACACAATCACACTGAAAAATTAATTCCAATGAGTAATTAGTTTAAGAGGTTAAAAATAAAACATATGTGGCTTGCAGCTGATGTAAAAAAAACCATACAAGAACAAGAAAAGGGCATTACAAAAATATAAAAATGAAGGATCACCTTCATTGTTTGAAAACTATAATGAATATACCAAAAGATGTGTAAAAAAAGAATGTGTAAAAAGGAGCGATGTGCAAAACTTCAAAATGAAGGACAGATTGCAAAGGAAAGTAAGGCACACCCCAAAACATTGTTTAAATGTATTAATAGCAAAAAGATCAGATCTGAGCATGTAGGCCCCTAAAGGATGTCTCTGGGTTGGTAACTGGGTAACTCATATTAGCAATGTCACTGCCTTAAACGGTTCACAATAGCTCAAAACTGATATGATTGAGAAACAGTTGGGCAAAATTAAGGTTGACAAAGCACCAGGACCTGATGAATTACATCCACGTGTCCTCAGAAAGCTGAGCTCAGTTATTTCAAAGCCATTATTTATCATTTTTAGAAGTTATTTAAACACCGTCATGGTACCGATGGATTAGTGTAAGGCCAATGTGGTTCCTATCTTCAAAAAGGTAGCAAAGTCATTACCAGGTAACTGCAGACCCGTTAGTTTAACGTCCATAGTTGGAAATGTCCTACAGAGTTTGATAAAGAACCACATAGAGGAGTTTCTGCTAGAATATAATATTATAAGTGATAGTCAGCATGGCTTCAAGAAAGACCGAAGTTGTCAAACAAATTTACTCTCTTTTTATGAGGAAGTAAGGAAACAGGTAGACAGTGGGATAACAGTTGATATAGTGTACTTGGACTTTGCTAAAGCATTTGACATAGTGCCCCACAGACAGTTAAAATGCATGTTAGGGTTAAAAGGCTTAGAAAAGTCAACCTGTAAATGGATAGAGATCTGGCTTAATCCCCCTAGCGGTAAACCCGACTGGGACTCATGGTGGATTTTACTTGCAAAAAGTGGTAATCCTGAGTCACACTCGGGGTAACTTTAGAAGCCCCCCTTACCTTTGCCCCACGATCCAGCGGGACATCCCCACTCGCATCACCAGGGAGGATGTGATCTCTTCCTGGTGATGCGAGTTGTGATGTGGGGGGGGGGGGGGGGTGGCCAGGCGGGACATTTAAAGAAAGCAGATTACATTGTAAATTTTAAATGGTTATTACATTAAAAAACACCGCACAACATATAACAAAAATAAAAGTACATATTTTAGTGCACCAAACATCATTGCCCAGTGCCCTGATTTACATTTTGCCCACTATTATCCCTGACCTTTTGACATTTTTTTCATACCCGGGCGTTAATCCTAAGAATTACAGGCCCACAATACAAACAAAAATTTATTTGCAAAAAATTAGGATCCTTTTTTGCATCAAAAAACTGACAGAATTAGAACGCTAGGGGGGTTAAAGACTACAACCAGAGAGTAGTGATTAATGATTCATACTCTGGATGGTTTAAGGTTATTAGTGGTGTACCTCACACGTCACACGTCAAATTCTCGTCCAACACTAGCGAGAATCAGAGGAGCATCATCTGTGTTGTATATATGTAGCCTTAGTCTTCAAAATGTTGTTTATTACACTGTAATGTGTGTCACTTCCAGTGTGCTCAGGGCAGTGTAAATGATCAAAAACTGTTGAGGCAAGTACTGATAAGAATGTGGATGATAGAAGGGGAATGCTGAGAACAAAGCATTCAGGATAATGATTCTGGACCGTGTATACCTATCGACCACAACAATCTATTACCTAAAAAATAACCTGATTTTATTTAATACAAATGGCTTTTTGTATTACAAATGCAAAATTATGAAAATAATTTTATCAAATATGTCTCAAACTGCATAACAATAAGATATAATATGGATACAAAAAATAAAAAAATACACACACACATGGCAAATGTAAGTTCCATTTTTAAACCATCCTACATTTAATAATAACCTACAAGACATCTAATTGGAACAGTGGAATGTTTTACACCCTGGTATTGCTTACATTTAACACTTCTGTGACAAAAATATACACCATCTTTTGTACTGCAAACTTGTTGACACAGCAATCATTACACAAAGAAGTACGATGATTTTAGAAATTACAGCAAACACATGTCATTGAAGTTGAAGTATTTTTCTTCATTCCTTATTTGGGAATGTACAAAATAGCTAAAGTTTATATTGCATTGAACTATTTAAGTGTAATAATACATGAAAATAAGTATTCTTTTTTCTTTTGCCTTAAATAATTGTAGGAAAGTGAAACAAGAAAAATCTGTGGGTCTTTGAAGATCAGTGAGTTCATTAACTGACTACTTAGGATGGATATTGTTAGTTGATTTTTCAGTCTTCAAACACTAGGATGAGCATTATCACCTTAGTTTCAAGTTTAGAGCCCCGTTGTAAGTGTGGTTAAGTTTGGCTTTGTACCAATACATTTAATACACATAACCCAATGGATGCCTAGCAGGGTGTGGGTGGTTTCACTAGTCCTGCTGAGCATTTGCTGAGTTACATTTTGTGAAGCACGTCCACACAATGCACCGTAACATAGGTACACAATAACTTGCGCTTAGAAACTCTATTGAAATTTTGGAGCCGATTTACCAAAGAAGTTGAGAAATTTTACATAACAATTGAGTCCGATTTATTAAAGCTCTCCTGGGGTGGATAAGATAGATGAATATAGGAGAACCTGGGTGATCCAGCAAAACTGGAATCAACATGGTCCAGCATTGAAAACATATGCCAACTAATAGCAAATTATGGTTTCAAAATCCATTCCAGATTTGCTGGATTACCCAGGTTTTCCCATGATAGACTTGAGGAGCTTTAATAAATCAGGTTAATTATGTGAATATTTTTACTTTATCCATTTAAAAAATATATTTCTGCATACTTAAAATACCCAGTCATGCACAGATGAAGTTGAATTTTCTTTTCAGATGAATGCATAACCGAAGCAAATAGTTATAAAATTAATTGTGTTAACATTCCCAACTCCTTCAGTAAATCAGCTTCTGTGAGTTTCGCACATTGGATTCAGTTAGAAATTCCTCTCATCATTGAGATCTCTAGTTCAGACTTCTCTGTGCAATCTTTCTGGGTCCTTATTTGGGTTATAAATATCTGACCCAAAGTAGAGCAACATGGTGTTGAGAGGTCTGTGATCTCCTAAAGCAGGTTTGGGTGTTCATTTAGCGTGCTAAATTACCACCTTACAACAAAATTGTCATTTAAATTTGAGGGAAATTTATTCTCCAAAAACTATTTTTGGCAAGGAAATGTATGAGAAAAATGGTATAAAAAAATATGGTTTTGCTTGCACATTATTGTGTTGGAATCAGCAAAGCTTCATGTAATTCAGTAGGGGAGAATTGTCTTTAAAGGGGATAATACACTTTGATAAATGACCAGTTTATATTCTTTTAAAAAAATCAACTTTTTTTTTTAAAGGCACAATGGGCATAAAGTTCCCAAAGCCTGGAGAAGATAGACTATCATGAGAGAACCTGGGTGTTCAGTTTTTCAGAAGCTGATGCAGAGGGAGTTTGGATAGGAGTTTTTATTTATTTGGGGGTATAGTTGTTTACATTCATGTTGATTGGCCATTTATCTAGGTTTGCAGTAGTTAAAGCACAGCATTCACTTTTTGCTGACTTAAAGCAGAACTAAACTAAAAACAAAAAAAAAACTACACTTTTCCTTTAATGCGGTGGTCCTTCTTGTGATCCGGGCCCATGTCGTCTCCGGATTCCTCTTAGTCCTGGCTCAGAGGAAGTGCCGGGCACCACCGTCTTCTGTTTCTTTTCCAGTCTTCTTGCTACGTCACCTGATCTCGCACTGCGCAGGATCGAGATGGGGTGATGTGGCCGCTTTGAAGGAGGAATAAAAGAGAACTGATCGCACTGAGCATACATAGTCTAGCATTGCAGGTCAGAGAGAATGAGTGAGCTAAGAACCTTTCTTTTTGGTTAGAAGCAAGTAAGAGCTATGCTTCTGCATCATTTAATGAAAAATACAACAAAACAGTGTGAACTTAACTAACATATTCACTGCACTTCCCTGTCCCCCTTTCCCATAGATAAAAAAAAACACTGGTTAGGATTATCAACGTTGATTAAAACGGTCTTGCTGCTGGACAATTTTAACATTTTATTAATAGGGAAATATTTATTAATAAGGAAAAAAACTTTTCTTTGATGAGTCTTTAGTAAATTGGGGTCCAGTCATGTCCTTGGATAGTTTTACACTGTCTAATAATTTTTGGTCTCCTAATTCTACTAGTGAAACACCTGCACGGTACTGTGTTTCAATCCTTAATTAGTAAAATTGTCCTCCCACTGGCCAGTTTGTACACCATTTTATTATCTGGAGTTTCTTAATTCCTAATAAGAGTCTAAGAGAAATCACCCAGATGGAGGACATTTTTGCATCAGCAAGTACATGTACACCCTCAGTAAGGCTGGGTTTACAAGGACTGTTTCCCCAGCGTTTAACCTAAGGCCTTTAAAAGCCCATGTTTGAAATTCAGGCATTTTAAACCACTGAAAAACGTGTTTTTACCGCAATTATGTTTTCAAGCATTTATAAATGAGTGAAAATGCAGAAAAATGTCCCCATTGAAATTAAGGATGCGTTTACCTGCATTTATCCACATTTACTCCGCATTTTAATTGTTAAGAAATAGCAAGGAGCGTTATCTATACCGCTCAAAAACGACCCTCAAGGATTGAGCCCTGGTTTAGATTAGTCCACTGGAATGCATGGGAATTTCAAACATGGGCTTTTAAAGCCTCAGGTTGAAGGCTAGGAAAACAGTCCGTGTAGACTAAGCCTAAACTGGTAGACAGTTTATATCTGTTGACCAAAGCAGGTCTGACAAAAAAAGCATGTATTACCTTTTTAACTGCAGCAAATCAAATTGAGATTCTTCTGTATAAAAGCTTAGGACATTAAAAAAATAAAAAGCAAATCCATAGATATAAGCACTGCTAGAAAACACTGCCATGTTTGTACTTTTGCCTAACACCACATATAACTTTAGGACATCCCCAAGCATTTACTTTAAATAAATAGAACTTCTCCCCATTGTACAGGAAGACAAGGAGAGAACTCAACAAACCTTTCTTAATTCCCAGTTATCTCCTGCAGTGTGTAGGAAGGAGCTCTCAAACTGACAGCTCAGTCTTACAAATGACAAGAGAATGACTCTCCAAGTGTTACCATAAGAGCTCCACTGTTAGTATGGCAGGTGGCGCAGCTCTGTACTAGGTTCTCTGTGAGCCCTGTTCTCCCTGTGTTTTCTCTAGGAATAAGCTGTCAATGTTATATAGTGACAGTCAGCACTTCAGTTAAGATCTATGTTTAACATTCCTAAAGTAAAACTGAAGGGTTCTTTAAAGTTTTCAAAAAAGCTGCTTGAAGCTTAAAGAAAATTTCTCAAATGCTTTGCAAAAACTTGCCAAAACTTTTCCAAAATTTTGCTGTACACACTACTCTTATACAAACTAAAGGCGATATGGACAAAATTTGTTCTTTTGAGTTATGAAGTACTTAAGTTCCCAAGTGGACGAAGAAATTCTATTTACAACAATGTTAAGAGAAACATGACTTTGTTTTAATATGCCTAATATGACTACCATGTTCTAACTAGGGATGAGCGAGAAGGCCTCTGACAGTTTCGCGAAAATTTCCTCGAACTTCCGGTGGGTTCGCAAACTTTCGCCGAATCGATTTTGCGAATTCCATTAAAGTCAATAGGCCAATTTTAAACATTAATAGCTAAGCTCCTATACGTGTTAGAACCACCAAATTTGCTAGGTAAGTGTAGGAGAACAGTGGCAACAAGGAAACAATACGAAAGTTCCAAAAGACATTGTGGTTTTCTGGAAAATGTCAGGCAAAGTGACAGCAGGCAAATAGGATTTTTGCATGATTGACAGCGTCCAGAATGCAGCATAAACATTAGGACATTGAGAAAGGGTGAACTCCACCTACTAGCAACAGTCTCTGCCGTCAAAACAGCAGGACAACGCGTTAGTATTTAATGTACGCCCCCCTATTAAATTTACATAGCTGCATAATATCTTAACGCTATATAAATCATGTACTGGCATCATGAACTGGATGACATGTGTTAGAAATGACACTCATAAAGTTGTGGACAAGTAGTGCGGTGACATTAGGCAAGGATGGAGGACCGGAGACGGAGTGTGGATCAGTGAGAGCAGTAGCAGTGTGTGGCCTCTGGTCAGCTAATGCCAGGGAGACCGCATTGGTAAGAGTCATGGAGAGCTGGGTATAGTGCATCATCAATGCCACCCAGAAGTGTACAATTTTAGTGAATGGAACACTCACAGGCAGCAGCAGCAACAGCAGGATGAGGAGGCGGTGGGCCCTGAGACGGAGCATGGACCGCATTGGTAACTGGCATCTAGAGCTGGGTGTAGTGCATCGTATATGACACCCAAAAGTGT
>NC_092861.1:107797183-107845535 GCF_032062135.1 Pyxicephalus adspersus
GCAGCAACAGCAGGAGGAGGAGGCTCTGGGCCCTGAGACGGAGCGTGGACCGCACTGGTAACTGGCATCTTGAGCTGGGTGTAGTGCATCATCAATGCCATCCAGTAGTGTACAGTTTTAGTGAATTGAGTACTGACAGACAGCAGCAGGAGGAGGAGGCGGTGGGCTTTTTTTTGATAGATAGCAAGAAGGATCAGAAAAAAATATCTTTATTTTTTTTGAGAGAAATACAGACATTTTTCTGGCTTTATTGACAGATAGCAAGTGCTATCAGAATGAAATATCTGTATTTTTTTAAGAGAAATACAGAACTTTTTCTAGATTTTTTGATAGATAGCAAGTGCTATCAGAATAAAATATCTGTATTTTTTTGAGAGAAATACAGAAAATTTTCTGGCTTTTTAAATAGATAGCAAGTGGAATCATAATAAAATATCTGTATTTTTTTAGAGAAATACATCTCTTAAAAACTGCACAATCTGTATATTTCTAGATATACAGAAGGCTCCTAACCTGTCCCTGTCACAATGCACTTCTCTCCCTGCTTCTTTCTCTGACACAGAACACAAGATGGAGTGACTAACCCCTCCCTCCTTCCCTGTATATATGCCTGTGCTCAGATCTCTCTTGGTTGGGCTGTTGGGCTATGCTGTGCATCCTGGGAGCAAATGATTCGCTCCCAGCCGCGCCATTCCCGACTGAAAAAGTCCCTGTTCCCACCCCCTGCATTCCCTCCTTTGTTCAGCGTGAACACGACCTCATGGCGAATTACAAGGCCATTCCCCCTTAAATGTTCAGTAAGCGAGAACGGCCGATTCACCGTGAGTTTGAACTTACAAATCTTGCTCGCTCATCCCTAGTTCTAACACCTCCCTCCTCTATTCTGATTTACTTTATACCAAATGTGGCAAACCTAGTAGCAACGTACAACAAATGTGATTGCTGTACCTTTCGCCAGCCTGGCCATTGTACCTTGGTTGTCATGGGACCTTGTCTTGGCACTGGGAAGCAATGCATGTGGGGTGAATGTGGACAAAAAGCTCAATCAGTGGTAAAAGTGTGGCAGTAAAGAGTGTCTCTGGCCAGTAAAAATATTTCTGGAATAGAAAATGGTAGTATAACAAAAAAATAGACAGAAAAAATTAAATTATGGTACAATTAGTTACCAAGAGAAATGTACCAAACGTAGCAGATGAATGCAGGAAGAACATATAACTTTACAAGAAACTTGCATATACAGTCCCCGATGCAGCAAGGCAACAATACTAAACAATGAGCCAGCATTGCTTATTTGGTTGATATTCCTGTGTGAGGTGAGGGCAGGATAATTGAACATCAATATGTAAATATTTTAAAAAAGTAATAAAAGACAGCTATTCCTGCCATTTACCAGACATATACACTTTTACTATTTTTTAATGCAAGAACAGCTATGTTGCTATTTGAGGCATTTATTTTCTTTTAACAAACAAAAGAATAAGATGTGATTATGTTTCATAGTTACAAAGGTTGAAAAAAGACATAAGTCCATCAAGTTCAACCACTAAGGAAATAAACATATCCCAGAAAGAAAATTATAGACATAGTTGATCCAGAGGAAGACAAAAAAAACCCTGGTTCAATTTGCTCCAACAGGGGGTAAAAAAAATTCTGTGCTGATCCTGTGAGGCAATTGGATATTCCCTGGAACTTTTAAAAAAAAAATTAACACCCAGTTAATTTATGTGCTTCAAGAAAAGAATTCACTTTTTTCCTAAAGCAATCAATAGAACTTGCTAAAACTAAATCCTGAGGGGCTCCCACATTTTCACAGACCAAGTGAAGAGTGACAAGTGAAGAGTCTCTTCTTTATCCAGAGATTAAATTTATTTTCCTCCAGAGGAAAAGAGTGCTTCCTTTTTTTTTGTAATGACCCTAAATTGAATAATCAGAAAGAGAGTTCTCTATATGGACCATTTATATAGTTATACAGGCTGATCATATCCTCCCTAAACGTCTCTTCCTAAGGGAGAATAGATTCATTTCAGCTAATCTCTCCTTGCATTCTCTCCAATTCCACAATATCCTTTTTGTGAACTGGTGCCCAAAACTGGACTGCATATTCCAGATGAGGTCTGACCAATGCATTGTACAGGGGCAGGATAATGTCTTGATCTCTGCAGACTATTCCTCTTTTTATACAAGAAAGTACTTCACTAGCTTTAGATATTGCAGCTTGTCATTGCATGCTATTATTAGGTTTGATTTACCAAAACCCCCAGATTTCCATTTTTGACTCCAAATAGTTTCAAATAGGAGTTTATTGTTCCGTAACATAGAGAAGAAGGCAAGAAAAAAAAATATGCAAGAAAAAAAAAATTAAAGTAATACTAAGCTTCTGCTGCACGTGACTGAAGTTGTATTCAGAGTGGGGGCATGTCTGTGACCTGGAAATGACAGTTTCCTATCTATCCAATAAGTAAAAAAAAAAAAATTAAGATGTGATTTGCCAATTGTCCCATCATTTTAAAAAAGTAAGAATGTCATCCAGATGTCACTGGCTTCTATGTATTCATTTTCCTTTATTCACTGTTTCATGTATAATAATTCCAAAGCAAAACCAAGAAAACAATGTGTGGAGTTCATTATCCCAGCTATGCCCTGGGGACGCTTATAAACTGGTGACTCATCCACAAATAACATAGGCACACCTAAAGGACAAGTGCAGGACTGGCAGATCATCTTGACTTCATTTTTTTGAGGCTTTAAAAACGCATATTCTTTGTCAATGCCGCGACAAGTTATTTCAAAGATTTAAAGTAAAATACTCGAAAAATAATTTTGAATGTATGCAGTGCCCACGTTGGATTGTAAAGTCTTCTTGGCAGAGAAAGCACTTTAAGCTACATTTGTATATGCCCATATTTGTCCAAGATGCAAAGATTGTATTAGTGTAAGTATAAATACAAAATACAGATTTTAATGGCTTGTCCTGTTAACTAAAACTGCTCTGGACAATTTTTGGTAATATTGTTTTCTGTACGTTTACTAACACTTGTATAATTCAATCCAATCTATTTGTCTAACATTTTTTTGTTTGGCTAAAATGATTTTCTTCTCCCCGCCCCCCCAACCATGATAAACTAGGTGTAATCAATGTATTCAATAGAGGGAAGGTGTTGAAAAGACTTTAAGACAACATTGTTGTTTAAAGTCTCATGCCTTTATTCTTTGACCAATAAGTTGTATTTTAGTGTCTCTTTTTATTATACCACTACACTTCTTTCGTAGGTTTTGTGATCCTGAATGTCTCCTTGAAGACATTTTTCCAGACAGTATTGAAAATTAAGTGCTGGTTAAAGTCTGATGTAATAATACAGACCCCGGTGCCTAGCCAAACAAGGCAGTAAAGCTTGAATATTCTAGGTATTATAAAGATGATAAATGCAGAGATGTCAAGAAGTAGGATGTCAAGAAGTAAGAGCAAATTAATGTAAAACAACAGATTTCATGAACTTCCTAATCCATAGAGTAACAATTAGTGTGAAAAACAGTTAAAAATTAAACTACATATTCTCAAAACACACTAAAAGAGACTGAAATACAAATCTACTGTAGATGCATGTGACAGACAAAAAAAAAATTATAAACCATGTACTCATATAAAGGGTCAATGAAGGACAGAAGCGTATTCGTTTCATGTTGCATTCCTCTGTCTTTATCCGTTTTTTGCAATTGCATCAACTTTGTATTGCTCCAGTAACCTGTGCTTAGATCATTCACAGACAAAAACAAAACAGAACAGAACAAAGGCTACACATGCTGTTATATAAGCAAACATACAGCAAAATGCCTATCTTTGGTGTCAATACTGAAAAATAAACCTATATTCTAACAGCTTTAACACTTTTTGACATTTTTAAAGAAATGTATTTAGAGAAAAACATGTTTTCCCATGATATATAGGCATGTCGATTAAAAAGGCAAAGGAGGTATTTACGTTTGTGTATATCATCACTAGATTTACCAATTAAGATTTACGAGATTACAACCAATGCCAACAACATATTATTAACTCCATCACTTTACATTCGCTGCCTAGGAGTAAATCTTGATTCTGCTCTCTCGTTCAAATCTCACATTACTTATTAACCATCTTTTATCCTCTACAACAGCGGTCTGCCGTTCTGGGCAGTGCACCCCCCAGTGGGACCCTATAAAAGGACCCTACTAGGGTACGCACTGGCCAGAGCTGCGGACCATGTCCTGCGTATGGACACAACCCACCCACTCTCCCATCACATGGCTCAGGGCGGTGGGAGCGTTGTGTGCAGAGTTTAGACCTGTGATGGGAGAATGGGCCGGTTCTGGCATCGTGATGTCACTATGGAGTAAGTTTCTTCCCCTGCGGTCCTTCTATGCATTTAGTGGTCCGTAGGTTGGAGACCCCTGCTCTACAACATAAAAATATGTACTCAAGTTATTGTTTTTTTACACAGGACACAATAAAAGGAAAGAGCATGATCTTACCCTCATGTGTGGCCTATTAGAGCAGCGGTCCCCAACCTTTTGCAGATCGTGGACCACTGAATGCACGGACTCGAGCCATGTGTCACTCAAAGGGGAAGAAACTTCCCCCCAGAGTGACATGATGATCCCAGAACCACACAGTCAATGGCTGTGGCCGGTGTGCCCTCCAAAGCGGGGTCCTTCACCTGAGCCCACTTGTGGGTGCACTGCCTAGAGACGCGGCCCACCTGTCAGATGGCCTGGGGGTTGGGGACCTCTGTACTAGAGAACCAACTGACACTACTTAAATCCATCCTGAACAGTGCTCCAACTTTCTGCTCATTTCTCAAATGCTGTTGTCCTCTGTCATTCTCTCCACTGAATGCCTATTAAACTTCCAATTAAAGTCCCCAACATAACCTAAACACCTTTCTACAATGTTTTTTTTTTTCATATATTATTGATCTAATCATCAGATACCTACCAAAACATACCCTTCACTTCAAAAAGAAACTCCTCCACTTATTAGTTCTCATCACCTACTCCAATACCTGCTTTCAGGTTTTCTTGCAAGCCACTCCTCCTCAGAAAGTTTTTTCCATAATTCATTTGCTCTCCCCATTCCACAACCTTATAACTCACCTTTTCAGGCATGCATATAATCTGGCCTAGAATATATTATCCAACTCAGAAATGCATTAAAAATACCATGCTTTTATTCAGGCTACACAGGCTTGCACAGTGTCAAATTGTCACATGTCACGACGGGGTGGTGGACCCTGCCCAATTGGTGAAGCAGTGAAAAAGGATAGTCAGTGGAAGGAGAGGGGCCAGTCTACTGGAGGGATTTTCTAAAGCCTAAAGGTGCGTACACACTTCCAATTTTTATCGTTCCAATCGAACGACGAACGATCGATTGGGCAAAAAATCGTTCGTAAAAAAGTAACCAACGACGCCGACGAACGAGGAAAGTTGTTGGAAACGAACGACCGGACCGGCGGATCGGATTGGGCGACGATCGTTGAACATCGTTTGTGTGTACGGTCGTTCGTTGATTGTCCATGGGCTGAGCATGCGTGATGAACGAACGTCTGTTCACTTTCCTGTCGTGCACATAGTTCCTCTATCGCTCAAACGATCGTATCTATTGTGTGTACAATATCTACGAACGATCGTGTCGTTATCTCTATGTGCAGGATCGGTGCTATACCATCGTTCGTAGATATCGTGCAGGATCGTTCGTCGTTCGTTTTCCAACGATAATAATTGGAAGTGTGTACGTAGCTTAAAGCTGTTGCTGAAGGATGTATGATAAGTTTCAGACTGTAGTGAGAGGATAATCTGTTACCTGTGTAGCTTGAAGTTAGTCTGGGAAGCCACTAGGTGTGCCAAAAACTACTATTGTGTTTTCTTTCTTGGCACCAAAACCTGTTAAAAAAAAGCACGTCAAAAAGCAGCTTAATCATTTTTGTATTTCTATATCTTTTTTAAGAATGGTAGGTCAGTATAGCAACTAAGCAGGGGATCTGTAGAAATGGTCCAATAAAATATGAATTTTTATGCAATATGGATGTGTGATCTAGAGCCCATGAACAATAGATATATGGGGTGTGCAGGAAACCAGATGAGAGGAGGTTGCCCTTTTTTAAGATAGTTTCCTTAATTTGGCTTTTCTCTCTAACGTTAATGTTTTTTTTCTGTTCAGTTGTTTTTATTAAATAAAAAAAGAGTATGACTTGGGGTTGAGGTATCTTGGGTGAGTTTAGAGTGCCAAGTTTGTTTGCGCATAGGCTTCTGAAATGTAAATATGCCCATAACACCCGCGGTTCGGCAAGTTCCTGTGCAATTACACTAACATGTGAGACTATGTTCACCAGGTGAACATGCCTTGACTCACATATGTTCGAAACCTCATAGTGCAGCATTTCCTGTGCAGTTACCAGGGATTCCAAGACCAGCGTCACCAAGACAGGAGAATTTGCTACCTGGCCATGACTTGTTTGGTGGTATGTGGCCACGGCTTGCCTAGAACAAATACAATTCTGAAAGCACCTGCATGCCAATGTAGTTTTCATTGAAGATTTTTCAATTATTGTACAAAGTACAAATGTAAAACATAAAAGATATTTACACAAAAGATAAAGAGAAACATAATTAACAATGTACATCCATCCCTCAATATGTAAACCAATTAGAAGCATAGCTGGAAACGTTCTGAGGTCCACCAAATATTCCAGTAGCTGTTGTGATGTTGTATATTATATACCCTACATCACATAGTTTTTAGCATTTGGACCATAAGTGTAGCAGGTGACCCATTGGTACTGGTCTAATGAAAGCCCACATACATTTAGCACATGCTGTATTTAATGAGTACTTGTGCGACCATGGTTCAAGGACTAGCTCTGGGTATCTTGGTATATTTTTTTACCTTGACAGTATTTGCTGATCCATGATATTTGCATTTTTTTAGCTGTCTCTGAGAAGATGAAGAATGATGAGCTATGAGCAGGTGGGAAAAGGTTTACCATGATCCTTTTGTATGGAATACTTACTCCAATGCCTTTTATTCAGAGCACTAGAGGCACAGTTGAAGAAGGATGAGATCTTTATGCCGGTATTCAATGGTAACCAGCAAGCTTTCTCTCTGTCTACATTTTTCACCTCTGGGTTGCAAAGGCAGCATCATTACTTATGTGAGGGGGCTCATTACTGGGTGGCTATTTATTTAGATCCACACTATAAAATTAAAATAGCTGATCTCCTGTCACAATGCCAAAAAAAGCCTAAAATGCAGCAATTAAAAAATGTTTTTTTCTTTGATTAGTTGTGACATTTCCTGAGTGTAGAAGGGATCTGTTTGTTGAATAAAACATCTACACTACTTACGTACCTTTAAAAACATGCTAGTGGTGGCCTCAGCATGGCCTTTCACAATTTTCATACTGGTCACTGCCATGAGCCAGTCATGCGACTGTCAAGGGCAAGCCATGTGACTGCAAAAAGCAAGCCATGTACCACTCATGTGAGTCCTAATAGCCAGTTTTTGGACTGCCTTGGGCCAACCATGCTGCTGAATGTGTTCACTGTAACGCTACGTATATAATGTGGGCCATCCACACAAAAAAATAAAAAATGTATAGCAATGTATTTGAAGGTGAATATACACATCTAGTGTGCTCTCCTGTCCACCAGACGGGAAGGTTATGCTTCAAGCTGAACAAAAGCAGCTCATGTATTTTTGTTCTGTTTCCATGCTGCTGATGCAGCAGCTCTGTTTCTATAAATCTAATTTATGTTTTCACCTTGACATCTGGTCATATGGGAAAACAGCTCAAGGGATCTTTGTCAAAGGGCCCTAACCACCCACTGCAAATGGCTGCAAAGCGCTTTACCTAAGTTCTCTAAACATTAATAAGACATTAACAAAACATTTAAAATGGTTCGCACTGCCAAACAGTGCTTGGTCCATTGAAATTTATTGCACTATTGACAGCCTAAATACTCTCTCAATTTTATTTTTCCTACTAAAACGTTTTAGCTCCATCCAAGGGAACAATGGCAGAGCTAATGGAATAAAACAGGACTTTATCGAATCCTAACCAACATTTCAAGTGAATATTATGAGAAACAGCATTTGGAATATTGTGTTCAGCCATATGAGATTTCTCTCAAAAAAATCCTGACCTTTAGGACAATGCATGTTCTTATCAAATAAATATGACCAATTTATCTAATTTACAAACTGCAAATAAAATCTTTTACCAACTTTCTGTAAAATTTTTAACCACAATTTAATTTTCACTATAAGCAAAAGTAGCAGGAAAGAGGACAAAATAAGTAAAACTTGCTAATTGTACCATAGTCAGACAATTGGTGTGTGTTTTTTTTTCATAAAATGTATAATGAGTTACCCTGCATTAAAGCTATGCGTTTTTAAGGGTATACCTGCGTTACACTAAAACCAACCAACCAGGCAGCTCCTAGCACTTCTCCAAAATCCAACTGCTTTACACTGCCTTCAAACTGCAACAGGCTATTGGGAATTTACTGAAATGTCTGCCATGATGCAGGAAGACATATTTTAAAAAAGCTGTAGCCCAGACAAAATAGTAAAGCTAATAGTATGGTGTAGGTGGTGGGTCAATCCATCTGCGGTAAAAAAAAACTCTCATTTCAGAGTTGTCTCAAGCCTTGCTAGAGGCAGCAATTACATTCCCCAATTTACCAAGCAATAAAAAGGTTGGTGCCACCTTTCAGCAGGCCCAGTCATTGTTGGATATAACGTGGAGGGACTATTCATATGTATATAGCAACTTAGATCATGTTGCCATGTGCATATTGTCAAAAAGTCAGAAGCACAGTGCCCCACCGTGATCAGATATTTTTTGAAAAAGTCAAGATATAGTCCCAATTCAAGTTTTTTTCTTGGACCCTTTCCTGGATATTTTGGAAGACTTTCGTACAGGAACACTAATTCTAGTAGGTGATTTTAACTTTGCCTTGAACCCAAATGTGAATGTATCTAAAGGTCCTTCTCATATTCTATTTTTGACTCTTAAGAGGCTCAAAAAATCCACCAACTTTGTATTGGTTTATATTTGTCTAATTCATCATCCTACTGTGTGGACAGGACTTCTTTTTGGTCAAGCATCATTCACTCCTATATTATCCTCAGATATAGTACACTTACCTTCTCTGACAATGCCTCTATTTTCATTACTGTAACACCTGACCATTATTTCCCCACATTATGATCTTGGTGACGAGAGCATTTTACAGTCACTGGAAGTGTACAACATAATTGAAGCTGCGCTCCAGTGCTTTTTCAAAGTTAGTTATAACTCAGTGCCAGACGACCTGACCTCTTTAGAATCCCATATATGTATTATCAGAGATCTTTTTATTCAGTAAGGCCACAAGCTCCAAAAGAAATGGGCAGGGTGAACTTACAGTTCTGTTAGATGAGCTTTACCTTCCGGAAATGCTAAATAAACAATATCACTTAGCTGATATTGAGGTCCAGGGTCTTGGTCTCAAGGAGCATATCACCACTCTATGTCACATAAGGTTAAAGGTTAAAGCCTATTTGACTAAGTGTAAAAGTTTTTTTTCTATAATTATGCTAACAAGTCCCATAGGCCCTTGGCTCAAGCCAATGGAATGAGGAGGGCCTACTCCTTCATTCCTATCATCTCCTCCCTGTCTGGCTCTACTCTTTATACCTTTGTGGACGTTGCTGATATGTTTTACCCATCCTCTAGTATTTTAAATGACCTTTAAACTATGATGGGATCTCTCTCTACCACAAAGTGCAGAGAAGGTTTGAAATATCTAGTTCCATTGCATTCAATATAACCAGTCAGCAGACTATCTGGTGTTGATTTGTTTGTCCTCACAATGGAACTGGTTTGACCCCAATCCCTAATAGATTCAGTGGATCCTGGTAGCCTGGAGAGGGTTATATGTCCCCTCTCACCTCCAATTATTCTTTCCTTTGTCCTTATCCTATTTTTTTTTTCATTCTTACCTATTTTCATCATTATATTCACTCTTAATTTTTTTCTGTTTTCCATTTTATACACACAAAAAATATCATTGATACCCTATGAACCAATACTTCCTCAAGATACAGGCTCTTGCTTGTTACAGACTAATTAGTTCTTATGTTTCATTTTTTGTGAAATGGTTCTCTTTATGTCCAATGTATTGTATTTTACAGTATTCTGGTATTTACTGTTACCTTGTGTCTGTATAGATAATTTTTCATTAAGCTATTTTTGGCTTCTTGGTTGTAATTAAAAAATGAAAAAAACACTACAGTACACTGCCCATTTGCCTGTGTAACTGTTACACTAAGTTGCTTATTATTCCCGAGTTTACAACTGATTGGTGGTGGTCTGACAACATGCTAAACCTGCTATAATAAAATTGTTGAGTTTCTTACGATCAGCATTTACAACTTTTTCATCTATATGTATAGTATATGTCCTGTGTACATTAGCCCCTTGTATTATATTATTATTCAGGTCTGCTAGAAACTCTGTGAGCCAAATATATCATGGTCCTCTACCTTACTGTAAAAAGATCAGGTCAGATTTGAGTTTAGTGTTATGAATGTAAACACTCGGGCCTGAGGCCTTGTACTTTTATTAGGCCAGTAAACTTTTCTATGACCTCTAAAATTCTTGTATTTTACAGTAGGCAAGTTTTATTGTCTTTATATCATGCAACTCAGCTATTTATTAACAGTAAAACTCTGCTATATTTTAGTAATTTTTCATACAGTGTGTAAACAAATGTAATTATCTAGTTTTTTTTACTTACAGTTTCTCTGTTTATGAGTATTTAAAATGAACTAGGATTTTCCAAACACATTAAGGGCATATGTAATTAATCTTATGTGATTTAGTTAAAGTTATAGCTCCAGGGAAGGGATCATTTTATTTATTCCAACTGAAAGCTCAGTGGGGGCTGGAAGTCAGGGAAAGAGGGAACTGGATATGATGCCGACATCCCTGAATAGCACCTCATTATGGGGAATGTTTTCCCTGCAGGGGTTTAGAAATGTGTGTGGATATGACTTTCAAGGTTCTAGGGATAGTATAAATGGCATAAGAATAATGCAAACTGAAAACAGTAATTATAGTGAATAATGCCCTAATTTGAGAGATGTATAACCTTACTCCTTTATTCTAAGGCATTACCTGATTAACGCTAGTAGTTCAAAAGTATCTAACCAGTGAATACATCACCATAAACAGCATATATCTTTTTTACCATAATTATTACCATTATTTTTTTTAAATCAGATCTTTGACCATTTAAATACATTTCAAACTCATACTAAAATAGTGCACGTTAAAAAAAAATTGTTTTTGTTTTTTTTTTATTTTAATTTTAGTTGGAGTTAAGAAGGATTAAAACACCTATCAGAATTGTTTTGCTTAATACAGCTGTCTGTCAAGCATAACTTCTGAAACCCTAATGTTTTTCAGGAGGGTGCCTTGCAAACTGTTGTATTGTGCACATCCAATATAAAGAATTCCAGCACAGCAAGTGCTAATGTATTGCTTTACTTTATTTCCATAGGCAAATGTAACTATTTGTAGATTGTAACTGTTTGAGGGGCCCAGTTTTTTAAGGTAACATACAAAATCTGGAAGCCAGCGTGCTGGCAAATTTTTTAGTAGGTTTTTATTGCTTTTTGGGTCCCCACTGGGAACCATTGTAACATTTTTGTAAGCAATAACCAGGACGCCATCCTGGTGTTGTTACATTAAAATTGAGACTTAAGGCTCGTATATAGGGTGTCCCAAAAGTCACTGTCCAGATATCATTTAGAGAATCATGAGACCATCAGCATATGACAACTTAGGCTTTGCAGTTTTTGTAAGCATATCATTCCCTTAACCATGGCTCACCAATTGACATTGGAGCAGCATTGCAAAATTGCCACTTGGCAAGCAGTTTTTCAGTCTCTGGCTGTAGTTTAGTGTGAGTAAGAGAAGCTTTATGGCCATCAGACTGCTCCCAAGCGGAACACAATGTACACTATCCTTGGCAAGTTTCTCGAAACAGGATCTGTTCTTTACAAACCATGCAGTGGAAGGCCTGCTAGTACCACCATTAGGGAAACCCTGAAATCCTGCAGCAGGCTAAAGTGAGTCCAGGGAAAGTCTATCCAAAGGGCTGCAGTGGAACTCAGCCACAACAAAAGCTTAATTCAGCGAGTGCTTCAGAGAGTGATAAAACTCTACCCATACCGACTTCAGGTTGTTCAAAAACTTCAAGCAGAAGATTATGATGCTTGTGTGGAAATGTGGCTCCTACACCATTACCAAAAGAACCCTCAGCTCCTGGAAAAGTCATGCCTCAGTGATGAGTCTATCTTTCATCTCTCTGGTTGGGTTAACCAACACACCTGTCGAATTTAGGGAAAATCAAACCCAGCAGAAATTCTCAATCATGAACGAGACTCAGTAACCCAACCACCATTACACTAGAAAATTACCTAGAGATGCTGCAAGAGTTTGGTGTGCCACAACTTCAGGCGAGGAGTGACCTTGCTAAAGACTTTTTTTAACAAAAGGGACCCCTACTTTGCCAGGTTAGTAAGAGATTTCCTGAACATCAAGTTTCCTGACGGATGGATCAGTGGAAGTGGTCCCTTCAAATAGGCTCTCTGCTCCCCTGACCTTACCCCTTGTGACTTTTTTGTGGGGCTATATGAAATGCAAGGTGTATACCACTGAGCCAGGTAACCTGTCAAGGCTTGAGGAAAGAATCTGCACACCCTGCAACAAGGTTGGGGAAGAGATGCTGCAAATCATCGTAGAGGCTTGCATCCAACAGGTCCTGAAAGTTGTCTAAAATAGAAGTATACGTATAGGCTTATAGTATAGGCGTATATAATAGGCGTTTGAACATGAAGGCAAGCCTAGCAAGTAAAACTGCAACAACTCCTTTGTTTAGGCGAAAAATATGAATAAGCTCAGTTTCTTGTGTAATTTTTAGGAATTCATAAAAATGTGTATAGTGAATTTTGGGTCATCCTGTATAGTGCATTCTGCATCACATTCTAGTTTTAGTTTGAATTTAAAAACCCATTTGTCGTCTACCCATCAAGTTATATATACCCCCAAAATATATGATAAATGAACATGGTATTTCTCCAAACGTCTTCAGATTCTGATGAATAGAATATGCTTCGGAACCCTGGAGCACATTTGTTTACAATAAAGTATTAGATTTGTACATTATTAGGCCATACAGCTCTTGGAGGGCAAGTTTCCCTTGTATTTTAAAAAAATGGAAAGAATTTCAGTTTTGTAACATACAAATCAACAATACTAAAAGAATCATATGTTAAGAATGTCAGTGCATGCTGGCTTTGGAAAGGAAACCTCACTGGCTAGCAAATGCCAGATAAAATAATGTACAAGACACTTTCCTTTTACTGGCCCCGCTCCAGCCTAAGTAGCTGTGAGCTTTCCTGGTGGGCCTTATATTTCAGTTTTTCAGTGGAGCCAGTGACACCCAACAATGTGACAAAGCTGTTAAAGGAATGCTGTACATCTGTAGAGAATGGAATGATGCAATAGGAATATATGTTGTGAGGTTACCACTAGAAAATCACATGTACTTCTAAAAGCATCATATATGCATGCACCTATTTTGAATGCATTAATAGCTTGTGGCTGGAACATTTGACCTATATTTAGCACATACTTAAGCACTTGTTTTATGGCATGCCTTCATCAGTCTGTAGAATGTACTCTACTGTGTACATACCATTCACTTCTCCTACAACATATTTATGTTTATATGCATGTGTATTATATTCAAACATCATGGCTATGAATTCAAGTAATGCCTTGGCACAGAATTGTTGACACATACTCCCGACTATTGACCCACATTACTAATAAAAGAAAATTGCAAAGGAATAAAAAATAAAAAGAGAAAACACCACTCCCAAATTTTAGGAATATTGGGGGATCTCTCCCCACGACTCTATATCATGTGGTGTGCTCAAAGCATTTCTGGAGTTGTTGATTTGTGATGGAATCTAATGTGGATATTAAGCTTTCCCACATTTTAAAAAATAATTATGTTATGTCTGCTCTTTGTGTAAAGAGATATCAATTCACTCCATACAAAGATAAAATTGTATAACATAACTATTATCATAATATATTGTTGTTTGCAAATTATATTTTAGACTGGAAAGAAAGCACCCGTACTGTCAGGTTTATTGGATTGTGCAGTGCTTTGAAACTGACAAATGTTGGTTGGAAGTGAGAGTGGCAATAATAAGAAAGGAATAAAGGAGGGTTCCTATACCTGCCCATAAAGGGAAAGTGTCAATGCCAATACTTTAGGTATGGTATAAAACACAAAAGCAGAAATAAAAACAAAACAGCAGGGCTTGTGTGGCATTAAATAAATTATATTGTACTGCTCAAACCATCATAGGCTACAAAACCTTGCTAGCTTACTCTGTCCTTTTAAAGGACCTCATTTCTATGTAAATAATTTGTTGAAATCTATGTAAACGCTGACAAGGCTTAGCCAACTGAATGATTAGGATCTTCTACAAAGTCTGTAAAGGGTGTATAAATTAGAAAATTGCTTTAACAGGTTGAAATATTTTTTGGCTACTAAGACAGATCATTAATAGGTTTTTGAACTGTAACTTTAATCATGGCACTGAGTGAAAAGCTTTGAATGTGGCATGTGAAAGTTGATTTCCTCTTGTTTGCTATAGGTAATATAAACGTACAAAGTACTATTTTTACAATGTTATTTAACCTAATAAGTGCCATCCAGTTTATTATATTTCTATACTTCAGGATGTTATGTTTAAAATTATTTTGTATACTGCTTTACTGAATGGAATAAAGGTTTAATACAGGTAGTAAAGATAATGTTAAATTAAGGTAATAAGAAAGAAAAGATTTTAATTTGGCCTCAAAGCATAATATTTACTAACTAGTTCTGTAGTTCAAACAATATTAAATGTGCTTACTGTAAGGAACTTACCTTTCCAGCGAGCTCGCGGCGTCCCCGGCGGATCACAGCCGGCGAGGGAGACGCCGCTGCAGCAGGCAGCGTGGCCGAGGCTGTTGCCCTGCTCGTAGCGTGTCTCTCCCTGCAGGTGAAGGGATCTGATCTAGCCAAACTACTGTTCGCCCAGGTGGCATCCCCACCATTCCTATGAACGTGAACAGAGAAAGTCTTATTCTCAGCATTCCTATGAACGTGAACAGTAGGGCACGTCCCAGGAGTGTTGTGGGAAGAGGTGCGTGCGCTACCACACGTGCCTCTTGTACCCCCCGGGGGCGAGGCACTCGGCTGCCTCGCCGTGGGGCGGGACATAGTTAGTATGAATTCCCTGCAGCCAATGGGTATTCAGCTTTCCTCCAATCAAATGGCGGCAGGTGGTGCAAGGTCATTGGGTACTCTGGCCATTTAAGGAGAACCTGTCCTGAACACTATTGCCCGCTATAAGCCTCTGTGTGTACAGTGTGCTTGGGTGCGTTCTCTATGTTGGTTCATTTTAACCTGTCGTTACCAATAGCAACCCCGTCTGATACCTGATTCTGCCTGAACTCCGCCTGCCCTGACCTTGGGGCATTTCCCAAACCTTTAAAGCTGTAACCCTTAAATATGGGAATTCCCTTACTGTAAGTTTTTTTTTTTATATTATTTCCATTGCCTGCTTGATTGCTTACCTAAGTCTTTTTTAGCCAATTGTTTGATTCAATTTCGACTTTCTTATAACTACTCTTATATTTAATGCTTTTGTCTCCAGTGCCACTATATGACCTCATATCAGAAATACTTAGCCTCATAAATGACCTTTTTAATGTTATCATGATTGAGAATCTGTCATGAGAGAATAGAGGTTGCCATGACTCAATTATTCCCTATTGTCATGCTGATGGTTAGGCTTCAATGCTGTCAGTAGCTGATTCAAAACAACTATAGTGACAAGTAATTCTCACTTTGTCTTACCAAGTTTGCAGCATGATTTAATGTTTCATACACACATAGGTATGCATCATTTTTGTAAACAGCTCCTACACTTCTCTAACTTACTTAAAGCACATTGTCAACCACTTAAACATTTTCAATGCTAACATTTTTCTATAAATTGTTTTTATTTTTTTGCAATGTGCCTCTGAACTTGGATATTGACATTACAGAAAGTGTCAATTCCCTAGTAAAGCCTCTCGCTTCTTCTGTGAGTGTCTAATTACAGCCTGTGCTGGCCCAGGTCCTCTGCCTCTCCCCTTTCTATATTGTGTTTTGAACCATGAAATGTTATTTGAGTAACAGTTTTGTTGTGGTTGCTGACATCACATTCAAGATGAAGTATCTAGCAGCATTTACAATTGAATTTCTTTTTGAATTTCTACACAAAGAAATCTTTCATGGGTGAGCAACATCCCTAAAAATGTTAAATGTGCAGTTTAAGTGGAACTATAGTTCTTGACTGCATAACTGAATGAACTCCCACACTGGTAGTCAAGATGTCTGAAGAGAAGTTGGGGGCACCCATGACGGATGGGGATAGGTGAGGGTTTTAAAAGGTTTTGATCTGGCAGGTATTGTCCTTTCTACAAACAATGTGTCTATAAACAATTTGCTTGTATGTATTTAATTAAATTTGTAGCTCTAGTACTGCTTCAAATGCTTATATATATATATATATATATATATATATATATATATATAGAGCATATATATATTGGTTGTTGTTTAAATGAATGAAGAATGGTTTCCTTAAAACCTTTGTTTAGAATCAACACTTAAGTTAGTAAAATGTGCATATTAATGGCTGTGTTCTTATTTTTATATTTATAGCCTTATACATCTTTCCAGTTTCACAGATTACTGCTTCTAATGCTTCTGTCTTTGCTGAAACCACTTGTGTTAGTACAAGTGAGCTTTCCTCCTCCTCCAGATCCCAACCCTTCTTAATGTATATACAGCACAATGCTTGTGTGGTCTAGAAGGAAATTAGCCAGCTCTGGAGAAACCTCCAGAAATGCTTTTTAATAATAAAACTCTTGAATTGCATCAGCTGATGTCTGTGACCTCTTTTTGACTATATAGCAATGTTGTTTTAATTTTAGGAATGCCAAGAAAAATCTCTTTTAATTACTTTAAAGAAAAAGCTGAGAAAGATGTATCTTTAAGGCTTTCGTAAAGTCTTATATCTAAAAAGGTTTACACCAGGTGCAAAATGCAGACTGCTATAGTTCTTTAGCTGCCAGACGCTTACCATAGTGAAAAAGGTCTATTTATTAAAAAAATATATATAAGTATCCCAGGGAAATACTCAGAAAATAGATAAAGAAACAATATACTTAAGATCTCAAAAATCCTTTTTATCTGTCTTAACCCCCAATTTTAGCACTTTTAGACACACTAAGGCAGGCAGCTGAAAGGGAGGTACCAGAACGGCATACATTATAGAAGTGGTAAAATGCCAGAGATCAGGGAAGGCAGCAAACAGATGGAGTCAGAAGAAGGTAGGAATCATTAACATAGACACAAGAGGAAAAGGCAAACTCTGGAGGTTGCAGGGGACACATAGTGTAGCTGGAAATGCACAGATTTACAGGAAGTACATGGCATCAATGGAGAGGCACAGAGTGACACAAGGGCACTGAAGGACATTGGTGCCCACAAAAATGAGAACTGCCTCCTCCTCTGCACTCTAGGAGAAACCTGGAACTGTGGCCAGAGTCCATGTGGATGGGAAGGAGACCTGGTACGTAACGGGGGGAATAGCAGGATTGTTGCAAAACCACCCCCTCAGGCATATGTGCCAACCTGTATGTAATGATTTTCATTCTAATGGTACTTAAATAGTTCTTTCACCAAAAGCAGTTTATGGGAAGAGCTTGTGGCACAGGATATGTAATGGGCATTTCCTTTAATGAATACCAGTGTAAGGGGGTATTTTTCCCTTTCACTGGCTATCAAGGTAAGTTAAGTTCACTGACCACCAATGTAAGGGGCAGCATATCACATAATTTTAACTACTGCAATCTACATTTTTTATAGAGAGTGAGAGAGATAAATAGAGGAGGTCACAGACTCTGTAGTCAGCAAAAAGTCCCCCGACACTCGTGCTTTTTAGTCCATATTTCGGAGTTGTCTTACAAAACCAAGAATCATCCTTTCACCTACTTGACTGTGTACAGAAGCCATGCTTTGTGAACTAAAAATTTACATTTTCTGTAAATTAATCCACAATAATTTTTTTTTCCAGACTTTAGTTAATTAGTATTTGTGGTTCATGGGCAAGTAAAGCCTCATTTACTTATTTTACCATTTTAGCAAATGGTAGTTCAGCAGTTGTCAATCATCCTTTGATGTGGACATTATAACTTTGCTTAACTTGCACCTTGCTTTCTATTTATGCAATATTAAGCTGTCTCGGTGTCAAGGTAATTGCAGGCGGATGGTGGGCCATCTTGTCACCAGCCCTCTTGGCAGGGAACAGGAGTCTAGGGCTTCACCAGTGCCCCCCACAAGGTACCCAGGTTGTGGCCCTTGCACACGCAGGGGCTGGTGACTGCTGACTGGGTAGAACCAATGCACAGTACAATCGTGTAAGGCACAAGTGTAGTCGGATAAGCCAAGGTCAGGGCTGTCAGCAATTGAGAATAGCCAGGACAAAGACAGGGCCAGAATTTCAAAGCTTTATACTTTACCACCCACATTTTTTTACAATAGATGAAGACTTACTTCAGTTACTTTTAAACTCTATTCAAAGCTGTTGTTCTGTGCAGTGTACATCATACAAGCTGCTAACACTTATAAACTATGTCTGGTAACACTGTGCGAAACTATACTCCCTGGAGTTTTGGATTGTTTTGTAATTTCACTACAGGAAAGACTTACAACTTAAAGGATCTGTATTCTTTTGCTAATTGCCTTTTCTTGTTATTTTGGGAACACATATTGTCCACATAAAGCATGAGAGGGTGTACAAAGTATTTAACAAAGTTTGTTTCAACACTGGTTTTCTGCTGACCGGTTTGTAAGTAATCAACACGTTTTGATATACCTGCAGAAGTTTGCATCAACTTTTAAGACTTAATTTAGTTCTGTTGCAGCAGAAAAGCTAATTGTTGAATCATTACCTACCCTTGAAAGGACCTATTTATTTACCTTTAAATTTATTTTTTGGGTTTTGGTTAAGCTTTATCAGTTTACCACTTACCTTGAAATTATTTAGTTTATTTACTGGACTGAAACTGCTTAAAGCTAAACTAAACCCAAAATGTAACAAATTTGAATAGCAATCACATTGATTTGTGTAAATTATAGGTATTACATTTGGGACCTGAACTTTACAAATTCAGAAAATCCATTGTATATTTTGCATGACTTTCTTTGTCCTTCTAGCCACATGATCAGACCCTACCATGCCTTTTAGTTTCTTCTTAACAAATTGAGGTCTTAAAAATGCTTACATTATTGTCTTTCCTTTTAGAAATACTGCCCTTTCTCTTCTGTATATATATATATAGTTTCCACTCTAATGCAGGGGTTCTGGGAAAAGTAGTTTAGTATATATTGTGTTTCTTTATCTGGGTGTCACATCTGATTGATCCTCCCAATAGCTGATTTCAGAGATGATGAAAATAGCTGTAGTGCAGTGTGCAGACACACTGGACCCAGGAAAGTTTGCATTCACTTATCAACCTGATTTCCAAAATATTTTTTATGGTAATGTAAAGGTTTTTATAAGATTTATATTTCAATAAACACTAAATAATGCAATATGTACTTGTGCCAAAGACAAATTTTGTAGTGGAAGGCAAAAATAAAAGACATCCTTTCTGCAATAAGCAGAAGGAAAAGGTATATATTACCTGGGCTTAGGAACATATCTGGAGTGACTAATATTAAAGGATACTAAAGACCTTGACCTGACCTCATTCCCAGAAATCTATAGGTTTATAATGCAGACATTGAGTGACAAGTGTCCACAATAATCAACTGTGAATTTGTGGTATACCAACATTCAAAGTGAAGATTTTGAGAACGAAGATGCAATATGATCTGGAAAGCTTCCACAGTGTCAAACTCCTGGAACAGTTAATCATGTTTATGAAGACATATAGTACACCAATGTGCTAAAATGCTTCTTTTTTATTGATCATGTTTATTACCTGATTTTGACAGACTAGTAAATCGTAACTAAAAAAATGCAGATAATGCTTTGGCTTTTTATTGTAATGAGCAATTGGGTATCCAGAAGCTGATGACCAAATGGGTGTCGAAATGTCACTACTTTACTACTACAGTGATCTGGAGACCAAACTTGTGAAGGCTTTGCTTGTTTCCTCTATGTCAAAGAAATCCAAGACCCATAAATTGTTAGGAAAGATTATGGCTACTTTTCTCTGGATAATGAATGATGGCTATTTTCAGAAAGACAATAAAGGTGACATTAAAATGGTGGGAGAGCCTGGACAGTTTGTCTCAAGGCTCACAAGATTAGTTACATAGTAAATTAGAATAAAAGAAAATAGTGCATCAAGTTTAACCACTAGAGAAATAAACATATCCCAGATATAAAACCCTATGGACATAGAAAACCTCTGCTACATCTTGCTCCAGCGGGGGAAAGAAAATGTCTTCCTGATTCCATGAAGCAATAAATTCTCTGTATCGACAGTCTGTAATCTTTCCTTAAACACTTTAATATCCAGTTGTATTCTCTGTTTCCTGCAAAGCATCTAGATTTTCCTTAACACAATATACAGTATTTGCTGAAACTACTTTCTGAGGGAGCCTATTCCACATTTTACAGACCTTACAGTGAAGAATCCTTTCCTTATCTGGAGCTTAAACTTTTTTCCTCCAGACGCAATGAGTGCCCTCCTGCCTCGGATTGTTACTGACCTGCATTTGCCTTATCCTTCTGTACCTTGCTTGATTGAAATTAACCCTTGCTGTGCTGTGCTGTTTTGAATAAACCTGATTCAAGGATATCTGGAGTTGGTTGTGGTTTGTGTGCCCAGGCGCATTACAATATCATTTATAAAGATGTTAAACAGTAAATTTCCTAACACTTAACCCTGGGGTACACCACTAATAACCTTAGATCATTTAGAGTATGACTCAATATTCATTACTCCCTGGATGTAGTCTTTAAGACAGTTCTCTATCCATTTACAGATTGACTTTTCTAAACCTATTTTATCATTATTTTCTTAACTTGCATAGCAAGCTTCTGTTGGGTACGGTGTCAAACGCTTTTGCAAATTCCAAGTACACTATATAAACTGCTACTCCACTGTCTACCTGTTTACTTACCTTCTCATAAAAAGAGAATAAATTTGTTTACCAACTGTGGTCTTTCTTGAATCCATGCTATCATTTATTATTCTATTTTGTAGCAGAAACTCCTCTATGGTTCTTTATCAAATTCTCTAGGACCTTTACAACTATGGAAGTTAAACTTACCAGTCTGTAGTTACTTGGTAATGACTTTGCTCCCTTTTGAAGATAGTAACCACATTGTCTTTACCCCAATCCATTGGTACCAAGCCAGTGATTGGAGTCTCTAAAATTTATAAACAATGGCTTTGAAATAACTGAGCTCAGCTCTTTGAGGAGAAGTGGATATAATCCATCAGGTCCTGGTGCTTTGTCAACCTTAATTTTGTCCAAGTGTTTCTCAGTCATATCAATTTTGAGCCATTGTGGCTCATTTAAAGCAGTCACATTGCAATTAGCAATTTAGATTTCAGCTCTGCCGTTTTCCTTTGTGTACACAGCTAAACAAAAGTGTTTAATAAATCGGCCTTTTCCTTATCCCCCAGGTACCAACCCAGAGACATCGTTTAAAGGGCCTACATGTTCAGATCTGATCTTTTTGCTAATAATACATAAAAAAATTGGGGATTCGCCTTACTTTCTTTTGCAATCTGTCTTTCATTTTAAAGTTTTGCACATTTTATCTGCTTTTTACACATTTTGTTATATTCTTTATAGTTTTCAAATGATTAAGGTGTTCCTTCATTTTTATATTTTTGGAATTTTTAGATTGTTTTAGACAATTTGAGGTTTGAGTGAAAAGACCATCAGCTCTACTCAAAAATCTGCTTCTATCTTCCGTATGTTCAAACTTTTAAAATATGGTGGAAATTTGCTTTTGGAATCATGTGTTTATGGTGGTGAAATGCATTTTGTCCCCTCCACAGAAGCATATTCATATAATTCTTCCATAGAAGCATATTCATATAATTGTTGTGCCTTGTCAGGAGAGACTTTCAAATGTACTTCACAAAATGGAAAAACTAAATGTGATTGTCACTGTTTATAAACCGACAGAATAGGTAAACTTACTACTTGAAAAACCACCTACAAACACGTTGTGGATTTAACTTTGCCCCAAAGAATTAAATAAGGCTGTAAAACATGAGTGCCTTTTCAGCAAGCCATAACTAGCAAGCTGGTTGATGTCAAATAGTTCAGTGTCCTTAATGCCAGGTCAGGATATTGGCAGATATCCTGACAAACACATGCTTATAACATTTAGCATGCCATAAGGAATAAACTACTTTCCTTTTGGCATTTAACCCCAAAGGAAAAGTGCCAAAGGATATTGGATAAAACATGTGTAGGACTGAAAAGGGCAATCTGGTATACAGAAAATCTCTTAGTGTTTTAGCAGCACTATATGCTAAAAGCTAAACCTTTTTTCTTTTATCTAGAGTAGGGTCAAGGTAAAACTGCTGTCAGATTTTATTTTTTGTACACTGTGTCTTATTAGGAAGATTTCTATCCACTTTCTTTCCTGTTGATTTTTTTAGAATATAGGTATTACCTTTGGGATCTGAACTTTACAAATTCAGAAATCCTCTGTGAAGCTTGCCTGGCTCCAGTTGTCTTCCGATCCACACAGCTAGGCCCTCTGATGCCTTTAATTTCCACCAAACAGGTTGAGGTTTTACAAATGCTGTCTTTTTTGTATTTCTTTTTACAAATCTTGCCTTTTATCTTGTTTATCTATAGTTGCCATTGTAATGCAGGGATTCTAGGTAATGAGGTTTGGTATATATATTTTTTTTTCTCTGGGTGTCACATAGTCATAACTGACAAACACATGCTTGCAACGTTTAGCATAGCACCAGGAATTAACTACTTTAACTGCCTTTCCTTTTGCATTTGACCTCCACAGGAAAAGTTCTAAAATAAATTAGATAAAACATGTGTAGAACTCAAAGGGGCAGTCTGATATACAAAGTTCTTAGTGTTTGGCTGCATTATATAATAAAGCATATAGAAAGCCAAAACCCTTTTTTATTTGATTTTTTATTTTTAAAAAACTTTATCTTTATTCAGTAACCAGTCAAACATTTAAATAAAAAAACAGAAACAACAGTGCAATAAAACATAGTAGCAGACATTGCACAACTTGCATTATACAGCATATATTAGAACATGTAATGACCAGTCACTGGTGGCATTTTGTATAAAATAAGAAAAACAGAAAAAATAGAGTAAGAAAAAGAAAAAGAAGAAATGGAGGCAAATGGCAGTACACATAAACACTGTGTGGTACAAATGGCAGTACACATGACACTGATAATGAGAGACTCAACAAGCTAAGTACAAAGAATGACTATTAAATTATACATCGCTTGTATCTGCCTGTAAACATATAATAGATAAATAAGCAGAGGTGGTGGTATATTGAATCCAATAGAACCATGTTTAATTAAACTTATCAGAACGTCCATCTCGTGATGAAATGAGATCCTCCATAGACATGATCTCATTCACCCGACGATACCAGTGACATAACATTGGGGGAGAAGTTTGTTTGCAAAGTACAGGAATGCACGCTTTCATGGCATTAAAGAGATGCTTGAGTAAAGAGTTTTGAGACCTCTTCCCAGAGATGGTAGCCTAGGGTAGAGTAGGGTCAAGGTAAAACTGCTTTACCATACATTTTTGTTTTGGTGGCCACTCTNGCACAACTTGCATTATACAGCATATATTAGAACATGTAATGACCAGTCACTGGTGGCATTTTGTATAAAATAAGAAAAACAGAAAAAATAGAGTAAGAAAAAGAAAAAGAAGAAATGGAGGCAAATGGCAGTACACATAAACACTGTGTGGTACAAATGGCAGTACACATGACACTGATAATGAGAGACTCAACAAGCTAAGTACAAAGAATGACTATTAAATTATACATCGCTTGTATCTGCCTGTAAACATATAATAGATAAATAAGCAGAGGTGGTGGTATATTGAATCCAATAGAACCATGTTTAATTAAACTTATCAGAACGTCCATCTCGTGATGAAATGAGATCCTCCATAGACATGATCTCATTCACCCGACGATACCAGTGACATAACATTGGGGGAGAAGTTTGTTTGCAAAGTACAGGAATGCACGCTTTCATGGCATTAAAGAGATGCTTGAGTAAACAGTTTTGAGACCTCTTCCCAGAGATGGTAGCCTAGGGTAGAGTAGGGTCAAGGTAAAACTGCTTTACCATACATTTTTGTTTTGGTGGCCACTCTGAATTTTTATTTACCTTTACTGTTCCTGGCAACATTGGTATTTAGCACAGTTAGAGAGTATTATATCCTTAAGAAGGAAACAAAATCCTGATGTGTTCTAACCCCCACTACTGTATCCAAATCTAAAAACCTAATCTAAAATTCTTTAGGTTTGCATTAAAATACATAGCAAAAGTAAATTCTGAATGCAGCATAAGTAACTATAGACAATATAGGTTGCTGCAGTTCTGCTAAGACAACCTATACACAAATCATATGTCATGTGATGACCAAAATCTCCTATTTTTTTGGCTAAATACTGAAAAAGTCGCCCCAACATTATGAACCTATACTCCTACTTATAACTTAAATTGGACAAAAAAAGTACATGTGTGGGACTGCTGGAACCCGGAATCCTGTACAATACCGATCACAAGATAGATTAAAGGAGAAAACCTGATTATGTTAGTATTGAGATTCTTAAGTATAATTTTTGCAACAATACTTAATTTATTAAGGTTCTCAAAACAATAACAGGCAAAATAAATGCCACAAAAACCTACAAGGACACCAACTCAAGAACCAACCACAAACACTGTTACGATTCAATCAGAAAACAGCAGTACGTAAATGTGATTTCTAAGCATGTGCCATAATGGGATTACTAATTATACTTTGTACTATATCTCTTTTCATACACTTGTTTCCTTTCTGAACATTACTTAAAGATAATATAAGATCAAGTCAAAGGGGGTATGCCAAAACACAACTTTACTAGCTGGACTCAAGGTTCCCAGGGGAACTGGCACTAAATTCTGGAACCTGTAAGTATCTGTATCTTATGTTAGCAAGTAAATATGTAGTAAAAAATTCAGTAAACTATAAGCCTAGACCTAATGCACATTATTAGGTCTGCTTTCAATTTTGAATATCCCAACAACATTTAGATCAGTAATTGATTATCAAAAGTCTGAAAACACAGCACAGTTAATTTAGCCTTTTCCAACCATTTTCCTCAAATAGAAGGTGATCATAACTCAGGTTGGATATACTGTACGTGATAATATGTACACAATACAGCTTAGGTACACTTAATATTTTCAAACAGGTCAAATCTAGCTAGAAATTATTGGAACTCAGCAAACGTCCTCCTGTGTACTAGCCTTTAGACACACGTGTTTACATTTTACAAAAAAAAAACAAAAACATTTTAATAAAATTGTATATGTATATGTTTTCTCCCTGGATATGCAGGATTTTCTTCCCGATTAGGCTGATTTTAAGCATATTAGTGCATTTACAAACATCAACATACTGACAGTACATTTCTCCGTTGTTCTTCCTGCTATTGTTGCACATCAGGTATTTTGTGTTGATTTTCTTATCTCACTGGTAATCTACCTGATTTCGGTCTGCCTTACTGTGCACAGGTAATATATGCAGTCTCCAATAACAGTAAAACAATGTCACAATGTTAGTAATAGTCAGTGTATTGCCTGGATTTAAAATGACATAAAAGAACTCTGACCAGTATTCATGACAAGTTAATTTGTGTGTATTTAGAATTTGATTTTGTAGCCAATCATTTCACCTGACATACTTTAGGTTTTCGTAATGAATGCCCTTTTGTATCTACATATACTACAACTTTATAGTGAATTATGTAGACCTAATTAATTTAACACTTTTGCAATGCTGATTAGCATTAGCAGTGTACTGATTGATGTTTTTGTTTTGGATGTAGTTGCAGTTTAATGAATTTTCACAAAGTAAAGGAGTCAGAGGAAAGACCTTACCTAATATTACATGAACTATTTATCTAGATTTAGTTTTGGGTGTTCTTGTTTCTTTTAAAACCCCAGTATAGCCATACTTTTCTAAACAGAAAAAAAGTCAGCAGGTAAAACTTTCATAATCATAAGATTCTTTTAACTTGCAAATTCATTCTCTGAGTCCTTCTTGGACAGCTCAAGTAAAGCAGCCTGGCTTCAAACTTGCGTTTTTTAACATTGCACTGATCATAATGCCTACACCCAAACTTCAGCAATAAATCAGTATTTCTGGTATTTAAGCCATATCACCAGCTTTCTATTGGTTTAATGAAAGGGGGATAACCTAAAGGATGTATACAACAATAGCAAGTTTTTGATTAACTTATGTTAAGGAAATATGTTTAACATTAGATACTGCTATTTTTCCATTTGTATTGTTTGCAAATCTCATAAAGGTGATTTTTTTCCTTTCAGAATGGAATACTTAATCAAAATATTTCAGTAAATTTATTGCAAGGACACCATGACATTTGACATGAGGGAGTTATGATGTTCATTAATGGCCTGGCTCCTGTTTTGTATAGTAAGCCTGGGAACTGAGAGGTCCCACATCATCTGTGCATTGTTCTGTAAGCCTTCATCGGTTTTCCTCTGCTGCTGTTTCTTGTCTTCCTTGCTGGGTCTTCTTGGTCCATTAGCACAGTTGCCACTAACTTTTCTTTTGCAGGTTGTTCTGGATCTTGTATGCACTCCAGAATCCCATTCTAAGCACCATGAGTACATATTGAAATGTAAATAAGTTTTTACACATTATAATTATTTAGGCTAGATAAAGCAATATTTACAGTGCCAATTAGGCATTAGCAATTAGAACATTCTAAATATTTCCATTCAGTCCTCAATATGTTTGAGTGTGGAGTGCATTATGTCATAAATTTTTACTTTTAGTAAATTAATTCAAGAATAATTATGATCTATATATTATTTAGCTGCATAAACCAAAAAAGATTTGTCCCCATGGCTTCAAAAGTTATGAAGACGCACAGACTCAATGACCTTATAAAGGAATCCTAAAAGACTATGGTGTGGGCAATTGTTCTTTTCACTTTTTCAGACATGGTAATGATAGACACTAGTACAGGACAGCATCTTTTCTTCAGACTCCTGTAGACTTTATTTAGGGGTGGGCCCATAAAACACAATATTCAGGTTGTCGTTTTGAGAGATTTGCATATAAGCAACTAGTGTTGGTCGAATAGCTCACTATTAGATTCGGCAGCTATTCACTCGAATATAGCAAAAAAATTCAGGTGGTCGAATGTCGAACTCCATTAAAGTCAATGGGAGGAAAAATTTGGGTTTTTTTCAGCACTGTGTAGAGCTTCTACAGCCTCTAAACAGATGTAAAAAGATACATTATAAAAAGATACATAAAAAGATACATTTGTAAAAATATACATTGTAAAAGGATACATAAAAGGATACATTATAAAAAGATACATAACACTATTACATACCCCTGTACTTCACATGAAGATTAAAGAGCACCTGTCAAATCAATTTTAGGCTAAAGCTAGGTACACACTTCCAATAATTATTGTTAGAAAATGAACGATTACGACCGATCAACGATTATGCACGATTATACTTGAACAATCATATTGTGCACAATTCTGTACATGCTGTAACAATATGATCGTTCATATAAAATCCACCAACAGTGTCCACACGCTAGATACAATCGTTTGAATGATGCAGGGAGGGATATGTAAAGGAGAAAGTGTACCGCAGAAACATGCACAATCACTGAACGACACGATACTGTACACACGATAGATAGTGAAAGATCTTCGGCCAATCAGATCCACCGTGGCAGTCGTTCATTTCCAACGACAATCCTCGTTCGTCGGCGTCCTTGGTCACTTTTTTTTGGCCAATCGGTTGTTCATCGGTTGTTCTCCATTCACCCCTAGTGCTCTGGCTGAGGTTTTACATTCTCAGCCATTCAGCACTAGAGATGAATAGGGAGACTTGTGCCCATTCATCCCTAGTGCTCTGTGATTGGCTGAGAAATAGGTAATCCTGATGACAGCTCAAGCATCATCATGATTTCCCTTTCCTCAGCCAATCAGGGAGCAGAGCAATCAGCGGAGCTTTACTATGCTGACAGCTCTGCTCCCCTGATCATTGTGATGAGTGATCAGTGACGAATGGATAGTATCTCCATTCAACCTCTATTGCCCTCGTATTCCCTGCGGTTACAGCTAATTGAAGGCACCTGCTTTCAATTAGCTGTGACCGCAAAGTTCCCACGGTCCAGGAATGCCACAATGACATTATGATTCATAATGTCATTGTCAGATAACCTGTAAAAAATAAAAAAAGAACAAGTTTAAAATAAAAAACACATACAAAAAAATAATAATTATTTTTTCCTCCCGAATTTTTGCTGTCGAATCCTGTGTTTTTCGGGTCGGGTCTACCCGAATTCGAACAGCCATATTCGGGTCGAATATAGGGACAACCCGAATTCGAACATCAACACTATAAGCAACACTGAACTAGAAATTAGGAAATGTGTAAACAGGTCATAGTTCCTCCAGCTAAACAGTTCCTCTATAAAAAGTATTCTGTACTGTGGAAGTATAGATTCTTCCATACTGATCCCTGCTTCTCTAGCTGTCATGATGAATAAAAAGTATAATAAGTCACTATATGCATTAGGCATGTTTGCATATTACCAGCTGTGTTGTCCTTAACTTCCAGTAAAAGAAAAAAAATCAGTTTGTTTTTTTGGTCATGAGAATGAGAATATTAAATTATGTTTCGAGGGACAGTGAGAGCTGACAATATTAACATTTACGGTGTGCTACAGTAGTTTAGTTAGCATTTTCCTAGTCAAATAAACTTAATGGAACTTATTATTTATGTAACTCCCATTGAATCTGCCAATGTTATCCTTTGAGTTACTGACCTAAAAACATGAAGACAGAGACCACAGTTTTCTTTTCTCTGACTTCTCTGATTGTTGTCATGAAACCAGGATTTTCGTAAGAAATTCAGTGGATGTTCCTGTATTTTTCTCATGGGAGTTTTTTTACCATTCAAAGCAGTGTCTGTGAAGGTTTGAGGTTTAATATTGTTGCCCACTCAGGTAACAGAAACAGCAACGTGTTACCAGGTTTCACAAAGGCGGGCTGCAGGAAGAGGGGGAGTCTGGGAGAAACAGGAATCACAATAGGCAGTTTAAATTATCTGTGTTTTTGCGATTCATGTTTGTGCCATAACATGTACCTAACCATTTTTTTCTACTTGAATTAGGTATCGTATTTCCTAATCTTAGTTACCACTCAAACTAATTGATACATCTGTCCTGAAAAAAATCTGTACCCGTGCATATGATGTCCATACATATCGTTCCTATTTCCCCACAATTCCTAAAACAAAAAAGGGAAACATTATAATGTTATTTATTATTTCTAGCTGGTACTAAGTACCATCTTAATTTCATTTATAATTTTGCTCAATTAAAAAGCAACTCACTATCCTGCCCTAAATATCCTGTTACCAAGACATTCTGAAATCTCCCAGGCTTGCATATATGGCATTTTTTTTAACATGTGAAGAACATTCTTTATATATTATGGATATCTGTCCTCCAGTAGTCTCTATAGAATTGCATTTTTTTCTAGAACACTGTCTCTCTTTACGGGGTTAAACTCAATACTAATTTGCATTGTACAAATAATATAATTAAACATAAAAAAATATTTTGACACCAGTATCACCTGTAAAGTGTCCAACTGCTTCCATGTTATAACTAAATGTGTGGAACAGGAGGCTGCAGGAAGAGGTGGAGTCTGGGAGAAGCAGGAAGAACAATAGGCAGTTTATTTTAGCTGTGTTTTTGCCATTCACGTCTATTCTCCCAGTTTTTTACTGAGATTCTGGAAAGTCACACCCATATATATTTTTTATAAACAGAAGTCCTAAAAAGAAGGAATGATAATCTGTAAGCATGCCAAAGCTGGAAAGTCTCTAACTTTTGTAATAGGTTTTTACTTTGTATTGTGCTCTACCAAAGTTTAACAGAAACATTTAGAAAAGAGTTATTGTTGGACCACACCGGCTATCAAATTGGCTGACATTAACAGGTTAATGGCAGTAGCTGCATGCAAGCAAGTCTTTTTTTGTGGTTTACTCAAGCTGACAAACAAAAGAAAGAGCTCATCAGGTCTTGGTCTTTACTACAAAAGTATTGTTTGTTTAGTTATTTGAGATCAGAAAGCACACATGTATTTGAGTTTAGTTCTGTCTTTTGCAACTACTGCTACTGAAACAACACACGCCTGCCAATTTAATTTTGACTTTATGCTGTTCCAGCAAAATCAGAACACCAAGAGCTTAGTAACAGAATCCGTGCACTTTCTTGGTTTATATATCTCTATTAAAACTAATGATTTAGGATGTATTATACACAGGTAGTCTGCCTTGAGTAGATAATAAAGTGTATTGTATAGTGGATGTGGACACACTGCAGACAAAATTCTGAGAGGGTCACTTTAGTCAGAATATAGTCAGAATATTTGTGACTGTAGTAGGAAATGTTTTCAAACACAATGAGTGCGTGATTTATAGGTTCCTGGGTTCTGATAATGTCACAAGGCCCAGATGCCTATACAAACCCCTGATAGGGTCATTGCCATTATTGGAGATTTGTAAAGGGGATGCCTTCTTTACATAGATAGATATAGTCAGTATTTATAGGGCCAATAATGTGCTATGTGCATTCATATGTTCCATACAGTTTTCTATTTCTATTTTTCTATTTCTAGTTTTCTATTTTCAGTCTGCACCACTCAGTGGCCCTTTTGTCATGACAGTTAAGTCCTCTTTAGCTGCAGATGTATGTGTGTGGAAAACTATGTAAGAGCTGCTAAAGGGGGCAACAACTGTATGTAGTAACTCATCAGTAAAGCTAGGTAATCCAGCAAACATGAAATGGATCTGGTCCAGGATTGAAAACATTTGCTACCTTTTAACAAATTCATTCCAGGTTTGCTGGATCACCCGGCTTCACTGATGAAAATGTATCCTCTCCAGCCTTGGAAAGTTTTATTAAATCAGTCCCAAGGAGTGGAGATAAAGTCTCTAATTTGACATCATTATCAGACAATAATTAGTCAGCCATCTTCCTCTTTATGTAGGAACCAGTAAGGATGTTTTTCCCTCATTCTCTGTGTAATCACTGTAGAAGAGAGGTGATACAGATAAAAGCCATTGATAAAGATTATTGTTGTTTTATCTAGCACCCTTTTAGGCAGGATGGTCTAAAGTTCAGAATTTGCTACAGTGTTCCCGACTCTAATTCTCCCTTGTGAGTGTTGGTTAGCTACCTCCTGTTATTGGAGAGATACCCAGCTCTAGTAAGATGGGGGCAAATCACATGCCAGGTACATTTATCCTTTGGTCTATGGATCAGGTTGGTGCCCATTTTGGTAGACACTTCAGAAAAGATAAACAGTTGGAAAAGAGGAACAAGGAGGACCTTTATAATGAGAAACTAGAAACCTTGGGTCACAGAGCAGGATGGTCCTGGGACAGTCAGAGGCTCATACATTTCCGATGGCTTATCCAGGGCCTATCAATTTGTAAAGGGAGACCCACACTTTACAAAGGCTTCTCTGACTACCTGATGTGGAGGCTGAGAATAGGGAGGCTATTGCTTAACTATGACTGTCTGCCAAATGGATTTGAACTGCGACCATAAGACACTCAGCTTACCCTAAACCTCTCCCCTTCTGTTCAGTTTTCAGTAAACTACCCCTAGACTGAAGATAGACAAAGGACCTGTAAGGCATCTCTTTCCCAAACTGTTTTTGATGAATTTATACCCCTGTACAAATATACTCCTAGGCCTTTCATTTTAATCCTTCCTAGGGTATTTACCATTTAAAACTAATGATCACCTTTGTATAAAATCCCCATAATTCACCCAGCATTTATCCAAAAATAATCATTGGAAAATGTGTGAATCAACTTTTATTTGTAGTAAAATTTAATTCTAATTAAATCCATTGGGTTTTGGTACAATCTGGGTTAATCTTGGGTAAACAAAAAATAAAACAAACATTTATTAATAATCGCCTTTGTAAAAGAACAACCATTTACCAAATTGAAAATTGTTCATGCATAAAAAGGATTTAATAAACACGTCTGATGTAATAAAGCTCTCGAAGGCTGGAGAGGATACACTTTTATCAGTGAAGCTGGGTGATCCAGCAAATCTGGGATGGATCTGATCCTGACAATAGGGAGGTAGGGTGGGGAGGCATTTTTAACTTGATGGTCAGCTCCAAAAAATGGTCAGTATATCTTTCCCCTTCTATAAAAACTTTTGAGGTATGTGATATTTGCAGGATTTTATTTTTGTTTTGATGGGCTTTAGAATGTATTTGCTTCATTGATGCACTTTCCTCAGTGATGCTGGGTGATAAAACAAACCTTGAATGGATTTCTTCAAAGTCATTTGCTTTTTGATAGCAATTGTTTTGAATCCTGGACCCAGCTTCACTGATTAAAGTGTTTCCTCTCCAGTCTTGGAGAGTTTAAATAAATCAGGGCCACTGTGTCTCTACATGAGTCTGTGCAGCATTCATTAAATGCCTGTGCTGTATTGCCCATGTGAGTTGCCAGTTAATGAACTTTTGGACAGTCTGTAGTATAGTGCCTTGAACTGCAGAAGGCTTTTTGCAAAACCTAAAGATTTGCATAAAATGAAGAGATTTGATCACTTTAATCTGTAGTATTTTCATCCTGCCTCTTATCAGTATTCAGATTAACATTACTATGAGCCTGAATATCCCTGCATTTAAACCAGTAAATAAATAAACATGAGCATCATTTTTATGTAATTTTATCCTACAGTCAGTAATAACCAAAACATTTTGTGGTATTTTTATTTTATACCATTGGAATCGAGTAATTTGCTAGACATGGCAAGCTTTAACATTTATTATTTAAAAGTTTGGTGAAATTTTAAGTTTGTAACAATGGTTAATTGATTTACCACTACAGGCAATAAAAAGGCCATTTAATGACACATTAATATTTGAATAACACGTTTACAGCCAGAGCAATATAACCATAAATGAGGAAAATAATTAGTCTTCCACTATTACTGGCAGCAAAACTACTGTTTGGCTTTCTGTTCCTGCTGCAGTAATAACAGTAATAAACCTGCAATTACTAATGGCATAGGTTATGGAGAAGGGCAGCTATTATATGTCTCTACAACCTCAGAATGCCGTAGGCACTAACAAATTGAATTTTTATGAGCTCTGTAACAAACCAATGACAATAAGCCCTTTATCCTAAATAAAGCCATTAACAGCTTCCAGGCAACATAACTTTATAGAAGCCAGAGCTAGACTTCTTTATGAATAGGATATTCAAACAGTACCGCGTTTGTTTAACTTTTTTGTAACAATTTCATATATTTTTTTCATTCTCTAAGACTCTTTGGATTTTGGGTATTGGGATAAAGAAGACTATAATAGATACTGCTTAAATCCAATATATAAAACAGTTAAAGAAAGGAACAATTATTGTGAAGCACTTCTATAAAAGAAACAGTAATACCTTAAAAATATATTTTTCTATAAAACAAAATATAATATATAAAACTTTTTATAAAAAAATTAAATTAAAAAAAACTAATATAAAGAAACATTGGAGTACCTATTTTGTAAATATGTAGAGGAAGGTGTGTAAAAATGATAAAGTTATTTCCAGTAATAATGGTAAAATTAAAGAAAAACAATAATAATTTCCAGAAAAGAAAAGCAGTCAGCTGGCTCTAAATTTAAGGACATCAAATCTAGAATTATGCACTGTTGAGCTGGTGATCAATCCACCCACAACTGCCTACACACCAACTGGGTGATGGTAAACCCAGAACGCTGTGTCTAATATATGTTCTAACTATGCCTCTTGCTATGGATATGCACTAGGGGTAGGTCACTCCCATTTTCATGCTTTGGTACGCCATTGTGCAGAACACTAAATCATAATGACAGATAACCAAACTGTTATACTTGGTCGGGTAAAGGCATAACATCTTCCACTGACAATGAAATTTTAGAAAATGTTTTAAAATGAAAAGCTAACTTAAATAGGCACCTAATATGACTATTATTTACTTTAATACTTCAATTGGAAAATGAGTTACCAGTCACTCCAGGAAATTACACAACAAATAAATAGGCTATATATGTGTTTTTTGTACCCACTATTCTCTATACTGTTCTTTGTGCAATGCAGTGGAAGATGATGACACAATTAATTGTCTGCCTGCTCCCCCTTGCTTACTCTGCAGAATTTTGGTGCAGGCTTCCATAGGATACTGCAGCAGCAGAGGCAGAGTCTAAAGACAAAAGTTGGTGGTGAAAAAAAACATCTTTTCAAACTTGCATCTTCTTCTGTCTCCTAAACCCTCACTACTCACTCACCATTCCACCCCCCTCCCCCTACTGTTGTGTGCTACTAGAGATGAGAGAGAATGACTCTTGCATTCTCGCAAAAATTTCCTCGAACTTCTGATGGGTCTGCAAAATTTTGGCGAACCGATTTTGCGAAACTATCTGAAGATCGAGAAAATCATTACGATCCCCGGCACTGGACTGGTTAAATAACCTCTAGTGCCCCGAGATCGCAGTGGATTTTCAGGGCTGCATTCATTCTTGCAGGCCTCGGAATCCTCCTGTTTGCGATCCTCGGCACTAGAGCTTAAATATCCTCAGGTGACCTTGGGAACTGAAATGCAGATCAACTCTCAATGGAGAAATTCCATTGAGAATTCATCTGCAGTTCCACTGCGACTCCCCTGCATTAGAGGTTAATTAGTTAGAGGTTAATTAAGTCGCGTGCCTCCTTCAATCAGCTGCCCTGGGATTGCAGTGGATTCTAAGGGCTGCATTAGTTCATACAGCCCTGGGAATCCTCCTGTTTGCAAACCCCAGGCACTGGAGGTTAATTACCCTCTAGTGCCCCGGAATCGCAGTGGATTCTCAGGGCTGCATTTGTTCATGCAGCCCTGGGAATCCTGTGTGCGAGCCCCGGCACTAGAGGTTAAATGGGGACAAGTCTCCCAGTTCAAAACTTTTAGTGCTAAAAAAAGAATGCTTTCCTCAGCCAGTTAGAGAGCTCTAGAGGTTTTGAATGGGGAGACTTGTCCCCATTTACCTCTAGTGCTGGGGATCGCACACTGAGCTGATCAATGAATGCAGCCAGTGCTGCATTCATTGATCAGCACAGCCTGCGATTTTTTTTTATTAGTTTTTTTTTTTTTAATTTTTTTTAAAAAGAAAAATTCGATCTCATTTGGGGAATATACACCAGTCATTCTTGCGTACAATTTCGGTAAGCGAGAACAGCCGAATTCGCTGCAGGATCGAGTTTAAAAAACTTGCTCGCTCATCGCTATGTGCTACACCCCTAACCTCTTAGATTGTAAGCTCTTCTGGGCAGGGACCTCTCCTGTGTGTCATTGCTTGTATCTGTCTGTCTTTTGCTACCCCTATTTAAAGTACAACAATGCGTAATATATTGGTGCTTTATTAATACTGTTTATAAATAATAATACTATATAGATTAAAAAAATAACAAAGCAGAATAAATGTATAGTTTACATACAGCTGACTATGAAAAGCATCAATTGCATCTTGGTATCTGAGATTTCTTTTCTGGTTGGACGATAGCTATGAGCGGTAATGAAGACTGATCAGAATAACCAGCATTATAAAGATGTTATCTAATGAGACAATAATAAAAATATTGTTGTGTGAAAAGCTGTCACAGCATGTTTTGCTTTTGTGCAAACATGAAAATGCAATTAACCCCCCAAATAATTGATATTTTTCAGTATTGGGGCACCTGTAGAAAAAGACAATTATGATTTAATTTTTTAAAGAAAATAAAGAAACAGCTTTGTGTTTTTGTTAAAATTGCACACACACACAGCTCCCTATTTGTCCTGAAAAAAAACAGTACTACTTTTTTTGGTCAGTCTGAAAATTGAGCTAGATATGATAAATACATCACAACACTGGTCATTTAAAGAAATGGGGTTTAATATGTTGGTACTGAAGTTGTTGATATCATTTTCCTGCCATGTACAGAGTTCACTTTAACCATCTATTCTGCATTCCAGATTGAACCCTTTAACCAATCCAGTTCTACTTCATGTCAAGAAAAGCGATAGTAAGTATACACCAAATCTGACATCTTTTATTCCCAATCCACTCAAACTTGCTTATGAATATGTATAACATAATAAAAAAGATTAGATGCTTGTTTACTGAGTTATTATCAGTAACTTATTTGCTTCTCATGTTTTGCATTTACAGTGACCTTATATGAATCTCAAAAACTTTCCGGAAATCTCATCAAACATTTAAAAGAAATGCTCAAACATGAAGTGGAAAAGCAATCTTTGATGTTCTTTTCTTATTACAGTGAAAAGCATGAACAGTTTTCTAGATTATGTAAATAACACAGAACCCGGTTTGACTGCAAAGACGTTTGGACAAGATAAAAGAATTACAAGGATAGATTCACTGCCAACATTTTCTTTCTGACAAAGGGATTTTATGTAAAATATGCAAAGAATGGCTTTCTAGGGAACACAGCAGGTTTCATAAAAGCAACATTGCCAAGGCAGGGCAAGGAGCAACCCAGAAATTGTCAAGCAAGTGATTTGATGTGTGGTAGTAAAATCTTTACTAAAAATTGAAATACATAAACTTGTACTGATTTATAAATGAGCATTTAAATTTTACTACGTCTTGCTGCTAAGTCAGTTTCCTGCTGACTGATGCATACTCCTGTGTGCCTACAACTTAGCTAGCAATACTCTATGTAATATTTTTACTAAATTAAACCACTGATTTTATGAAAATATTGAAATCAAAACCACCTTCTCTTACTCTTAAGCTGAATTATACTTATTAAAAAATACCAATAAAACCAATAAAGTATAAAAAAAACATATCACACCTACCTATCCACACACTTCAGTGACATCTTGATTTCAGCTAAAGTTTCCTCCTCTTTGCTCCTGCAATTCCATCCCAAGTCCTGACAACTTCTTTTCCACCGACAGTGTACAGTGCCTGGCTTGTCATTAGCCAACAAGGAATTACACCGCAAAGAGTGTTTCTGTCTTTAAAACATATCAAACAATGGAAAAGCTTCCAGCTATATTCATTTTCAACCACTGATTATGGTTGTTAATAAAAAATAACAATCTCAAATTCTATGTTCGCAGGTTCTCCCACTTGGTACTATGGCACGGGCACTAATGGGGAATAGGTGGAGGAAGGGCAAAATCACTCCCAACTTTTTGTAATGTAAGTATAATTTTTAGCTTATTATTTTTAGTCTAGAACTTTTAGAGCCAACAGAGGTTCCTTGATCTTTTGAATAATTTAATCTCCATTACACTGCCTGCGTGCATTACTTAATGTATATCATAATGCATAGGAAATTACATACTGCCTAATCATGTGACTGCTATTATATAAATGCTATTCCAAAACACCTAAAAAATGTACATTTGAGTTAACTTGGAGAGATGTCATTGCTCTAATGTTTAGGGAATCATTTTAATTTATTTTCCTGAACATGCATTAGAGAGTACTGCAACTAAACACTTCTGTTTCAAACACCACAACTATTGCCTCCATTTTGACACAGCAGGTATGTACTGCCCCTTACCTCAGTCCCAAATCATAGGTATATTTAAAAAAAAGTATGCAAAAACAACATTTAAAGTGTGTAAGGTAAACCCTAATTCGAATACATTTAGTTTTCCAAAGCAGTTTGTACCATAAACAGTATTTAAAAACTAAATACAGTGGGACCTTGGTATAGGTCTGCTTTGGATTTGGTATTGCCTTTGCTTGGTTTACAACCTTTGTGCTAGAACTTCTATTGGTCAAAATGAGTCATAACACTGCGCGCTACCCTTTTTACCTCTCTCGAGACAAAGCCAACTGCCCAGTACGCCAGTTGCTACCATTCAGTGAACAACTCCCGCTATAACTCTCTGTGAATTACATAAAATCTCCTCCTCCTCTTCCCTTCTCAGCACCATCCTAGTAGGCACTTGACTCCTATTAGCAAGGTAAAGTGAGGCTAAATTTTCAATTTTTTCATCTAATTGCTTTTGTATTAATGTATTTTAGTAATAAGCATTGTTTAAATTATTCTATACAACCCCATCAATGTATATTATGCCAATAACAATAGGATTTTTTCTTCATGGTAACGGTTTATTTCCTTTTATTTTTTATGGGAAAAATTTGTTTGGTATAAGTCCTGTTTGGTATAAATCCATGGATCTGGAATGGATTAAGGACTTATTCCAAGGTACCACTGTATATTGTTTTTATCTTCCTTTATTGTATATAAAACTGCTGATCTCCTGCAGTCTCATTTTCACCACTACTTGTCTACTTGCATACACTCAAACTAATCATCACATGGTCAGCTCTACCTTTGAACTGGATATGACGAAATCATGCATCACGTCTGCTCTTAGCACTACTGTACTGTGAAATATCTTGTGTTTTTTACACGGATTATATTATTTGGGACAAATGCATGTATAATGACTATACAGGCAAGAATGAGTTGGGTGACAGGTTGTATTTTGTTATTCAGTACAAAGTAAAAAAGAAGAGAAAGCCAGGGTATTTGTTTGTTGTGGCAATGTATTATTTGTAGTGTACAATACTATTCCTTGACTTCAGGAATGAAAATAACAAAAGGTACAAGTGTTTTTCAATCAACATACATTAATAACAATAAGGTCCACCTCACTGTGTCTGAAGGCACGGGGGGCACTTATGACCTATTAACCAGTCAAATTATCACTGGCAATGTAAGAGAAAAGTACAAATTGTGTCCCAACGCGTTTCGCCTTTAAGGCTTCTTCAGGGGACTTTTTTGCATGCTGTTGAATTGCAAGCTGCATATGAACATATTAGATGGGTAAATACATGATATAAAAAGAGTATATTAATTACATCATAAACATATTCTGCGAAATTTCTAGTCAAATGATGTTTAAGAACATTATGATAGTTTAGGTGTGGTAAGATAGAGAAAATCAATCACATGGTTTGACACAGACATATATATTATCCACACAAATTGGTCATCTCATATGACAATCCTGAATCTTAATATTATCTACACGTGAACACCTCAAATTTAATGGTAATATACTTTTTGTTTTAATAAAGTGTGATTTGATGGGTTTTAGTTTATTGAAGGGTAAATCGATGTTTGTATGATCGATCCAACATATTTAAATTTTGATATGATTATTAAGGAGAAGGGTACTCACGTGAGGTAAAAAGAGATATAAAAGCGACCATCAGGAACAAGTCCTTGACCTCAAAAAGCCCCCACTTCGGAATCTCCCAACACTTTATTCAACCCCACCTTACCATCCCTACCACCGCTCCATAACGCATCATCATCTCTCACCTCTGTGCCGACTCCTCCTTGGATCCCTTCTCAACCACCTTAGGCCTACCCATTGCCAGTCCTCCTTACTACCCTTCATTACCCACAGGGCTTTCACTTACCTCCCCCTCATCGGAAACCCATACCACCAACTTGAACCTCTGAATTCACTACACTCCAGCCATTCTGGAGACCAACAATGTACCTGATTTACAAACTCCACAGATTTCAGGACCCACCAGTCCTACACCACCTATCAGCACCTCACTTCAACCATCAGGACCCACACTTCCATCTTTCAACCTACCACTAGGTCCAACAACCTTCCCCTCCAATGTAGGGACTATCCCTAAATACCACATCTTTTTTTTAGGCCAACTATACCTGCACATCCCATCTCTCCAAACAAAGCTCCATGGACTAATACCTCCTAAGAACGGAACAAGGACCCAAAGACCTAGAGGTTGTCAATCTTTCCAGCTATACATTGACACCAACAGAAGAGGAAGTCCTAAAAATGGGCCTCTCTTTCTGTCCACCTAAAAACTATAACAAATTTGAAATAATAAAGGACATTAATTTATTTGCCGGTAATCTACTGCCTAAATTCCTATATGACCCCGCAAAGGAAGATACCTATGCCAACACTTTAAGCATATACAAAGACTTCAAAATCAAAGACATTAGAACTCTTAGTGATCTTATGGAACTACTAATGGAAAATAAACATCACAATTCAATCAAAAACACAAATGTTAGATCCCAAAAGGGACCCACTGTCTAGGAAACCAAAATCAGGATTTTTTCCACAGCTCTCGTTAAACCCCTGTATAAAACTTTTTGTAGATTTAGTCACAAGTAATCTGGTAGGTGGGCCCACTTCACATAACTTTATGCCCACCATGGGGAAAGCAACTCAGAATCTCAAGAACAATAGGAATATCGTCATTAAAGCATCAGACAAGGGAGGCAATATTGTAATAATGAACACCTCCCAATACAAATCCATATGTCCCTGAATTCTGAACAACATAGATTGATATCAACCAATCTCGGATGATGTCCTTGAAACCCTCAGAACAGAATTTCATAACTTGATCTGGGAAGCCTTCCAGAAAAATAATATTGATTAAAATACTAAGGATTATCTCCTAATCCCACACCCACTTACCCCCACATTTTATATCCCACTGAAAATTCATAAGAACCTTTCTGATCCCACAGGATGACCAATAGTGTCAGGTTTTCAATCTATAGCATCACATGCAAGTGAAATTATAGACTCCTATCTGCAACCACTAGTAGAACAAATGCCATTGTTTTTGAAAGATACCATAGAACTTCGGAAATCAAAAAACAATCTACAAGTCCCAACCAATAGCACAGTGGTAATAATAGACATGGAAGCGCTTTATTCGAGCATTCCTCACAAAAAAGGCCTAGCTATGATATCCCAATGCCGTACCCGACATCGACCAATGAAAAAATAAAAAAAAAATTCATTTTGGAACTATTGAAATACTTTCTAGAAAGAAATGTCTTCACCTTTGATGGAACTATGTATCTCCAAGTACAAGACGCTGCTATGGGGACCAAATGTGCTCCCTTATACGCCAATTTTTTTCTGGGAGAATGGGGGAGGGAACTTTTTTTAACTATTCCCAATACTCACTTTGGCTACCATATTCTATTATGGCAATGCTATATCGACGATATCCTCATGTTCTGGACAGGTCCTACAGTTCATCCAAATGCTACAACAAAACGACTATAACCTAAAATTCACATCAGAATATAGCAAAATATGATTACATGATTACATGTACATGCGGAGCATATTATATAGGCAAAACTAAAAGACCCTTACGCAAACGCATCTATAAGCACATATACGCTTTAATCAACGGAAAAATCACCACCCTATTTAGCCACCATATGGCAATAAAACGCAAATTTGACCCACAAGGATTGAATTTTTTTGGATTGGGGTGGAGACATTGACATCTTACTTTTACAATCAGAATACAAATGGATTGTCACGCTTCAAGCGACCGAATATTCAGGATTGAACGACATGTTGAGCTTTAAACCATTTCTTCCTATAACCTCTCTTTCTTTCCACCCCATCTTTGTTGATACAAAGTCAAGCCTTCCTCTGATTCACTACTTTCAGTTTAATTAATGGTATTATAAATATTTGCCAAATTTGACCACAATAACGCAAGAAAATCAATAACTTTTTCTATACCAATTCAGACATTAATTGTGTATGTCTTTTACTATCTTGCATCATGGACTGATAACATTTTAACAACATTTGATGATTCATATTATACATTTGATAAATTTATTGAATTCTGTTATGATTTAAGCCATGCCACAACATGTTATGTTCTCTCTATTATGTACCCTATACTAGGATTTGATATTAATGGCATTTGACCTGCAACTACTGTGGAGATCAACGCCATAATCATGTGACATAGTTGATTCACTAAACAATGATTCACTACTTGTATATATGTAAATGGACACTAAGATTTGTTATATGTAATTGATAACCTGATTTAATATTGCTAATATCTGTACCATGTCTATATATTGTTATATTTTTCTTACTTTCTTTCAAATCCACAGTCAGCATCCATTTACATCAAATTTCTTATCCATCATCATACTCTCACCAGCTTTATTGCAACATCCAGAGCAATACCCTCATTGGTTTATTTCACACCCAGCTCAAACATTATAACCATCCCCTCCTTTTTAAAAAATAGTCATTCACATCAGCAAATCGCCCTTTATTTTCATAAATCTGTATTCATTACACACTTCCCTGTTGTCTCTACGCCACCCCCTAGTCTTCCCACCCAACCACCCTCCAATTTACAGATAAGTTGGTTCCAAAAAAACGGATTCCAAGCATGGAGGAAACATCTCATTCCCACACTGCGCAAGCGCGGTGACGAGGCCCAAGTACAAAGTAACAAGCCTTCACCTACCTTTAAGGGTGGAAATGTATCATCAGCTTGAGGGCGGAAGTATTCTAGCCACACACGTGTCATTATGTCTTCCCCTTAAAAGGACAGACACTCCAGCGATTCATCCACACTGTCTCCTTCATACAGTGACCCAGCTGCACACAACACTCGGTTATATATTTTTTTCATCACCATTGAATCAAGTACCCATATGACTCCTTCCGTTTATGACTTTGATGTATATCTATACTAATTCATGTTTTGTATTAGTTTTTTGGACATAATTGCAATTTGTTTTGAACTCTTCTTTTGGACATATCCACAATTGTTCTCATTTTATTTTGACCAAACTACAACTAACCTTTATGGAAGCATAAGAACCTGTACTAATATGATATCAGTAATGACGTCCACTATTCATGATCCGCTCTCATACTACCTTTGTTCTACAAAAAATATATATCAACATTACTTGTTCTCAATCTTAGACACACCTCTTAATCCTTGAAGTATACCTCACGGAACTTTAGTCCGCTTTTTTCCTTGACTTATTAATTACCTCACGTGAGTACTGTTCTTCTTATTAATCATATCAAAAGTTAATCATGTTGGATAGATAATAGAAACATCGATTTAACCTTCATAGAATAACTTATAACACATCAAATCACACTTTATTATAACAAATAGCACATTACCATTAACTTTGAGGTGTTCAAGTGTAGATAATATTAAGATTCAGGATTGTCATATGAGATGACCAATTTGTCATATGAGATGACCAATGTGGATAGTATATAAATCTGTCTAAAACCATGTGATTGAATTTTTCTATGTTACTATACCTAAACTATCATAATGGTATGTATCTTAAACATCATTTGAGGAGATGTTTTGCAGAATATGTTTATGTTGTAATCAATATACTCTTTTTATATCATGTTTTTACCCATCTATGTTCATATGTAGCTTGCAATTCAACATCAAGCAAAAAGGTCCCCCGAAGAAGCCTTAAAGGCGAAACGCATTGGGACACAATTTGTACTTTTCGCTTACATTGCCAGTGATAACTTGTCTAGTTAATAGGTCATAAGTTACCCCCGTGCCTTCAGACACAGCGGGCTGGACCTTGTTAATAAAGTGTGTTGTTTGAAAAACACTTGTACCTTTTGTTATTTTCATTCCTGAAATCAAGGAAAAGTATTGTACACTACAATGAATACATTGCCACAACAAACAGATACTCTGGCTTTCTCTTCTTTTTTACTTTGTACCAAAATATATACCATCAGGGTATGTGGCTCCCTCTGACTACAATAAATTGATTAGAATCTTCCTTATCATCCAGCTTTTTATTTTGTTATGTCAGACAGTATTTCCTCTTTACAAAATAAAAAAAAAACAAACAAACATTTTTTATGACAAAAGATTTGTATTTTGAAACAAAAGCATTAATATTTAACATTTAATTTACCATAATGAATGGTCTAGTGACAGCTTTCATCTGCTCTCAATGCTAATTAAGCATTTTACATAGACTCATTGTACACATTTTATTTTGGCCATAATATTACCTGTTCACTATCTCTTTGTTGCAGCTGACTGTACATTGATATTTATTGCCCTACTAACCCCTCCACTACCCAGGTTCAATTGGTTTCCCAAATTCCATTATAATTGATTCAGTTCAGCCATACCAGGCCCAATGCACTACTATTTAAACACCAATCATGGTCACGAGCCCAAATTTCAAGTCCCAAAATTTTAAGTGCTTTAGGAATTATTACAGGGTATTGACCCAGGAATTGGAACAGAATTGGAACCACCACTACACACTGTAATTTTAACCTCAGGTAATGGAATGAACTCAACCCAAACTCTACTCCTGTCTTCCTCTCCATTCTGTTAACTGTCAGCCTGCTTCCTGACTCATCTGCTTTCTCTGTATATACTGCTGCATCTTCTCTCAACTTCTGTTTGCTGGAGACATCTCACCAAGATACTTCCTCCTCCTAACATAAATTCCCTTTCACCCAACCCTCAAATACTTACCCCTTTCTCTTGTGGTCTATGAAATGCCAGATCTGCCTGTAATAAGCTAACCTCTGTCCACAACCTTCTTTTATCTAAATTTATAAACTTCCTGGCTTCCTCTCATTAAAAGTTGGCTTTCACCCTCAGATGCTGCTGCTGCACTCACCTTTGGAAGCCTGCACTTTACACATACCCCCCAACAGAGTAGATGGTGGTGGGGGCTCATTCTCACCCCCAATTATATGTACAGATTACTTCCTACCCCACCCTCCCTCATTTTCACCTCTTTTGAACTGTATTCCATCTGTCTTTTCTGCTCCCCAACCCCTCATTGTTGCTGTTGTCTACTGACCTCCTGCCTGAATCCCCAATTTTTGCATAGATTTCCTCCTGGTTCCCGCATATTATTTATCATGACCTGCCCACCCTCATGCTTGGTGATTATAAATTTGCAGTAAATGACCCCAACCGCCCTTCTTTAGCCAAACTGCTATGTCACTAACACCAACTATTTCTAAAATAACCTCTCCAGCTACCACAGTTTAACCACTTTCTGCTACTCCCATCCTGCAAACCCCGGACCTCCAGCCTGGTCACAACAATCACACCAAATGTCTATAAAAGCCTGCTCGTGCAAGTGGAGGAAAACTGACCTCAGTGCTGACTTATGGATCACAAACCAGACTACAACACCCTAACACTGAACTCATTGTCACCAAGTAAAATTATTTCCAGGGCTGGTCAGACACTGAAAGTAAGGCTGACTCTACATGGACAGTTTTAAAAACGCATGTAAACATTCCTGCAGCGTGTATTTGCATTTTTACTAGCTTTTTAAAGTTTGCCTTTAAACTGGTGGAAAACGCTGGCAAATGTCTACGCCTCATTTTCCCGCGTTTACGTTTCAAGCTTATAAAAATCTGGGAAAACGCCCTAATTAAAATTTACAATTTACAAGCATTTACCTGCGTTAACCCTGTGTTTTAATTTTTAAATTGTTGCAAGGAGAATTATCTACAATGCTCAAAAATGTGCCTCAGGAAATGCCCTGGTATAGATTATCTATTGGATTGCATGGTAATTTCAAACATGGGTTTTTAAAGCCTCAGGTTAAACGCTGGGGAAAATGTCTGTGTAGACTGTGTATGTCTGTGCCTAAGAGAGGCTACTTATAAAGATAAGTATTATTCTGTCACCTTGATAAGTAAGCAATATACTCTTCATCACTGGAGGGGTAAGGTGTGACACAATTTAAAATATTTTACAGCCTAAAATCCTAATGGAATTTTGTGGTATGTTATCTACACCTAGGCCTACTGATAAAACAGTAAAGAGCATTTCTCTGCTCACCCTTCTCTCTTTATTTTATCAGCACATTTATTAAAGCACACTGGACTGCTGGTTTAATTAGTTTAAAAACAGAAACAAACCTAAAAAATCATAAAAGTATTTTATTGAAAAAAATAATCTTTGAAATGAAAGTTGCTTTATTCCATAACAGACATACCAGATAAGATTAACAAAGAATATATATGAAAAATCATTAGTTAATAAATGCATTTATTTAACATTTTACATAAGCATTTTCTGAACAGCAAAGAGAATGCAGACAACAAAACTTATGTTATTGTTCTGTAAAAAGGATCTGCAGAGTCTCTATTAGATGTATCTTGACAGCCTTGTCTATTACCCTGGAGCTACAGACACAGGGTATTAGGCAGTGGATAAGCACGAGACATATGTCAAGAAGAAGCCATGTCTCACAATAGCACAGTGTAAAAAGAGGGTTATATAAAATTCCTGTACATTCCAGTTATTTAATCATCTGCTGTAACTAATAATTAAAATAAGGAATTTTAGAACATAAAAGTTGTACTCAGCATTAATTGGTTTCAAAGAAAAAATATGACTACAAATTATAACATATTAAGGCCCTATACTGTTCGAAGATTTAAAAATAGAACTGAAAAGGAAAATAGCAGAAAACCTGCGAAGACACAGTTTATGAGTCACAGAATCCTTCTGGCTTTCCCTTGTCTGGAAAATTTCTACACTGACTTTTATTCATTGGCAGTAATTGCCTCTTAAAGGGAATTCCAATGCACAGCCAGGTACCCCAACCCCTAGATGTGTGATAATTTTATGTATACCATTCCACAACTCTTTTTGGGATAGTTTATCTCTTTAAGGTGTCTACATTTGATTTAACAAATGTAGTCTCTTTAAATAAAGGTGAAAGCCCGACCCCAAGATATGGGCTACAAAGTACTCATGTGCTGGTACTGATACCTTCACTTTCACACACCACATACCTAAAGGACTCTGGTGATGTGCAATGGTCCCTGACTCATGTATCCATATAATCTGGGAATGCCCAAAAATAGAGCCCTTTTGGATTAAATTTATCAGACCTTCACCAGCAGGTTCCTTGTTTACTGATGTTTTTTCTTCTGCATCATCATAATTGCTGCCATAAAACTTTCTTCTCTTTCACCTTTTAGGTTGCTCACTTTATATTTAGCTCTGTTTATAATGCATCATGGAATTATTTTTATGCAACTTAAAAGAAGAAAAGAATGTTAAGGGTACTGTAAATGTTATTATTTATCTCTTGAAACCTTCAATAATGTTATCTGTTTGTCCCAAAACAACTTTCTAAGTGCAGGCTTTGGAATTCTAATAATCTGTCTGGTTTATGTGTTGGTCTGAAGCTATATAAGGACAATGATAGCCTTTGTAAAATCCCTGGTCCCAGGCACTCTTTCCATGTAGGACCTAACTTTTAAAACAGGTGAACATAAACCACTCCCCAAACTAATACTACAATTTCAGTGGCCAAGAGAGAATTTGGCATTAGATTGGTGAAGGGAGGTTTTAACTTAACTGGGGAATTGAAGAAAAAGTGAAAGCTCTTGTGATTAGTGATTAGTGGAATCCCCTCTAAGGTAAAAGGTAGATACAATTAGTTTGGAAACTGCCATATTGTTAGTTTTACACACTCATGGTATGTAACAGGAAACTTTAAAACATATAATTACAAAATTATAAACCTTGGTATACCTTCATGAAAAGCAACAAAAAAAAACGGAGTCATATTTCATTATTCCTAGCCGAATTATATAGGCGACAGACATTTTTCAGAATTACTCTAAAAATTATCCAACAAGTTACTAATGTTAATCATGTACAGTATATGCCCTATATAATATATATGTTGTTTCTAGAGTCAGTTTTGTTTTATGTTTGACAAGGATTAAGGTACTCTTTTGACTATATAAATAATAATGTATCCAGATTCCAAACTGAAAAAAAGCAAGAAACAAATAGACAAGTTCATGTCTATTAACCTCCTGGGCGGTTATTTCTGTCCAGATTTATATGTCTAAAAGCAGTACATTGTCTTTCATGAGAATTTATTTTACAGTATAATATAATAGTATGAGTATAATAAAGTTTGAAACACAAAATCATGTCAAAATAATT
>NC_092861.1:107846762-107848507 GCF_032062135.1 Pyxicephalus adspersus
CTGTTCTATACAAGGTCTTTTAACTCCTACTCCACCAAATATCTGTATATCTATATATCTGTGTATCAGTTTTGTATAGGCACCAAATAAAAACAATTTAATATAAAAGTGTTTCAGTCAAAAGAAAATACTGGTTTGCTTGTATGCCAATAACGGAGATAGGTGTTGATGCTACACATTCATTATTAACTTGTTTCCACCCTGAAAATGCTCAATTTTGCCGTTTCTTTACTATGTGGGCCACCAATATCCTACAGACAACCCGGCATGAGAAATACACAGTCCACGTCTCGAATTCCCTCCCAGATATCAGTGCTTTATTCATAACTCTCTTTTGCAATTCCGAAAGGATGACAGAATTGTAAGTCACTCAGTAACTTGAAGTATGCATCTCTAAATATTTTACTCCTGTTGGACTCATCTGGTTTTTAACACACATTAAGTTGTATGTCCTCACAATTTAGTTTTGTATAGAAAAGGGAAGGGTTAAAACCATTATCAGGGTATTTTTTTGCTGCGAACTGCTAGGGAGATTTCCCTTCAGTTCCTGTCCTAATGACCTAAAAGGAAATTTCTCCAAAGTGAACAAAACAGTGAACACTGGGGAACACATTTTTGGTTGAGTTAGATCTTACGCTTGTTTTTTTACAAATTTTTTGCAACAAATCATGCTGCTTATGGAGCGTAGAAAGGAACTGCATAATTTCAGAACCAAATATTTACTCACTAAATCTAAAGGGTTCTATTACGATCACTTTAACAAGTGTGGTAAGGCACAAGCACGGGTCTTACAGGAAAAAAGTACTAGGGCTTTTGTCCCTAGCATTACTTCTGCATCAGGCAGGTTGTTGCACTCCACCCCTGACATAGCGGAGACTTTCCAAGTTTTTTCCGAGAACCTGTACAATTTAGGCAAAAATAGTACCTCAAGAACTAATTTTCATTTGATTTATGATTATTTATGCTCTTCGGGTCTACCTGTTTTCCCGGGGGGGATGGTAGAATCCCTTAGTACCTAAATTACAGCTGAAGAACTGTCAGTAGCTATTTCGGGTGCAGCCACAGGAAAAGCCCCAGGGCCAGATGGCCAGGCACTTAAGTATTATAAGAGCTTTCTTCCCATATTGTTCCAAAAATTACTGGACATGTTCAATGCCATGGCACAGGGAGACACTCCACCCCGAGACACACTTGCTGTGCATGTTTCTTTACTACTCAAGCAGGTTAAAGATCCTAATTCTTGTGCTAGCTATAGGCCGATATCTCTTCTCAATTGTGACCTCAAATTATTCAGTAGTATACTAGCCAAGAGCCTTACCCCTTTAATACAATCCATTGTACACTCTGATTAAAGGGGCACGTGATAATACTATCAGGAGGCTGAATCTAATTGACTTTACCCAGTTCAAGAAAATACCTGCACTGCTGTTGTTGGCTGATGCTGTAAAGGCATTTGACAGGGTAGATTGGTATTTCCTGGAACTTACCTTAATGCACATGGGACTTTCTCCTCCTACTGTCAAGTGAATATTGTCTTTATATTCTGCACCCATTGCTCAGGTCAAAGTCAATGGGACACTGTCTAGTTCCTTTTCTATTAATGGCACAGGACAGGGTTGTTAAACTTCTTTTGTTCATACAAAGGATTTATTGTTACTCTAAGGCATTTTTTTTTACAGTAAAACTTTTGAAAATTAATTGGGTAAGCGGTTAAGCTGAAAATTTACGCTTATAGCTTTTCCTGG
>NC_092861.1:107849923-107854680 GCF_032062135.1 Pyxicephalus adspersus
CCAGTGTAATGTTAGCTGTCTGTAATTGTGGAATTCTGACATCCACTGTAAGGGTTGCATATGGAGTATGCTAATAAGGAGTTTATAGGGTTGTTTTACTAGCTCATATTGGTAAAAATTACTCTGGTAATTTATGAAAAATCATGACCATTTGCAACAAAACACATTCGTTTTGAGAACTCATTACAGCATACATTTATGTGAAAAGCTAATCCAAACATGTTAATGGTTATTACAATGTAATATACAACTTGGATAGAACACTGAACTTTTAATAGCTTAGGAAATACAGTTTTAAATGCACTGAATGCAAGTGCCTGAATTTTTACATTTTTACAGCTTATACCAAAATAGTGATAAACAGCATTTCTTTCCAATCAATTGTTTTACTTCTACATGTGTTGATAAGGAAAATGCTGACAGAAGGGCAGAGCTGAGCATTGGAGAAAAAAAAGAACAATATATATAAATATATATTTGTGTATCTAAACCAAACAGTACCATAAACCTGTATATTTAAACTACAATACCATACAGTAACCCTAAGGAAAGCGAGTGTTTCTTATAATTTCCTGTTTAGAGTAATCGTATATAAAGATGCTTTAATCTGTTGTGTGATTGGGGATACAGAAAACAAAGAATCAGGAATTTACACAGACGTGCTTTAGGAAGTACACTCCCAATACATAAGGGCTGGCTGCAGTGATATTTCCTATGCCCAATAAATGGTAAGTATATATAGTATGTGAAACCCAGAGTAGAAGAAAAGTACACATGATCAGGCTGTTAGTGTAAACTCACCATGACCCTTTTTATTCAATCTAACTTCTGGATGCTGTGAAATATACACAACTTAGATGAAGGAATGACCTAATAAAAAAAAAGAAAATGCCTTTTTTAATATTAGCAAAGTTTCAATATTTTCTCAATATCATTCATAGAATTGTAAGTAGAAAAACTGCTTCCTCAGTAGCAGCAATGATACTGGTTTCTGCCTCACTGTGCTGTAAGAGAGCAGCAGCACTGAGAAGCTAATAACAGTGATGACAAAAGCAGCTGTCACTATTACCAAGCCTCTCCCTTATTATAAAACTGACCCTGCCAAAAAGAGACTGGAAATATAAAGATGCTTTAATCTGTTGTGTGATTGGGGATACAGAAAACAAAGAATCAGGAATTTACACAGACGTGCTTTAGGAAGTACACTCCCAATACATTTCCATAGAGTTGCATAAGGGCTGGCTGCAGTGATATTTCCTATGCCCAATAAATGGTAAGTATATATAGCATATATAGTATGTAAAACCCAGAGTAGAAGAAAAGTACACATGATCAGGCTGTTGGTGTAAACTCACCATGACCCTTTTTATCCAATCTAACTTCTGGATGCTGTGAAATATACACAACTTAGATGAAGGAATGACCTAAAAAAAAAAAAGAAAATGCCTTTTTTAATATTAGCAAAGTTTCAATATTTTCTCAATATCATTCATAGAATTGTAAGTAGAAAAACTGCTTCGTCAGCAGCAGCAATGATAGTGGTTTCTGCCTCACTGTGCTGTAAGAGAGCAGCAGCACTGAGAAGCTAATAACAGTGATGACAAAAGCAGCTGTCACTATTACCAAGCCTCTCCCTTATTATAAAACTGACCCTGCCAAAAAGAGACTGGAAATCTGGTATACCATATTTTGTTCTAGTTGTAAAGATTCTTGCATACCTGCAACATTTTGTCTCCTCTAACACACTCTCTCTCCCTACCCTTGTCAAGCCAAGAATCAGAATAAGAAACTCTGTGGCTTAGGGAGTGATGGGCTGAATTGCTGAATATGCTCATTGTGCTTTTCAGTGATATCTGGGAACACACTTTTGGTTGAAGAACTGAGGTTTTTTTTTTTTTCAGCAGATGGATAAATGAGCACCATTTTCCAGGCAAAAATTATTTTTGCAAAATTCTTTTACTCATTTCTCTCTATCATTAGTGATGTAGCCTTCTTGTACAGATTTAGTTGTATGTCCTTAAGGTTTAGTCAACACTTCAACACTTCTGTTTCTTTGTTGTCAGTTTATGATTTAGAGCAGCCTTTGTCAACTTTATTATTATGTGGAAACCCTTGAAATAACTTTCAGGCCTTAGAGAACCCCTGACCATACCGTAATATCAATATCCTCAGCTCCCAGTACATTCAGTACATTAACTTGGTGGTCAATTGGAAGACGACCTCCTATATTGCTGGCCAGTGGAAGGAATAAACCTCTGTGTCTGAAACCTTACTAAAACATTGTTTATACTGAATTATTATAAATAACCACATGGACGACATAACTAAACATGTGAATAAAACACGCTATTCTAGAACAGGTACACTACTCCCTAAAGGTGCTAATGATGACCACATTCATCTTACTGTGTAGCTGCAGGTAAAGTCCTCTTGTGACATCATCATAACTAGATTGCATTGACACCTGCCAAATGTAGTTTGTAGTTGCTATGCACGCTACAGGCTAAATGACCAGAAATAAAAAAAGTAATTAAAAAAGTAAGGAAGAGATAGGCATGGATCAGATACTTTCTGATTTATTAAAGCTCTTCAAGGCTGGAGAAGATACACTCACTTTCAAAAGTGAACCTGGGTGATCCAGAAAACCATACAGGATGTCTATAATCTCTGGCAAATTATATTTAATGTGGATAAATGTCTAGTTATGCACTTGGTGGAGCATTTGGGGGAGTCAGAATTGGAAAAGGATCAGGGGGTTCTAGGTAGATCGTGGACTTAATAATAGCATGCAATGCTAAGCTGCAACATCTAAAGCAAGTAAAGTACTTTCTTGTATTAAAAGAGGAATAGACTGCAGAGATGGAGACATAATCCTATCCCTGTACAAAGCATTGGTCAGACCACATCTGGAATATGCAGTCCAGTTTTGGTCACCAGTTCACAAAAAGGACATTGTGAAATTGGAGAGAATGCAGATAAGGGCAACTAAACTTATATAAGGAATGGAGTAGTTAGCTGAACTAAATCTATTCTCCCTTGAGAAGAGAAGTTTAACCCCCCTAGCAGAAATCCGGAGTGTGACTCAGGGTGGGAAAACTATGCAAAAAGCAGTAACCCCGAGTCACACTTGGGGCCTTAGCCCCGCGCTCCAGCGGCGAACGGAGGATCACGCTGTGATGCTGGGGCCACTCTCTGTCGGGGGGCGTGGCCGGGGGGGGAAATTTAAAAGCAGATTATAGAGTACTCTACTTTTAAATACTGCCCAGGTCCCTGCCACCTCACTGCACGCATCTGCAGTTAGATGCACCATGCAGGATTTCTGCGGGGACATCCCCACTGCATCACCCGGCAAGATGTGTGACATCTTCCGGGTGATGCTATGGATTCTGGGGGCGGGAAATTTAAAAGCAGATTACTATGTAAGAATTACAGGCCTACAATATAAACCAAATTTTCATAGGATCACTTTTTGCATCAAAAAACTGACAGAATTAGAACGCTAGGGGGGCGTACACATGGCGTACACATGGGTAATCCCGCCCAGATTACCCCAGGTCCACCTTTTCCCCAATAAAAAACCCCCTTCCACTCACCTCCCTGTTCCATCTTAAGTCTAGTGACAGGACCAGAGAGGGTGGGTAACTACGCCATCAGGAAGCGTTCCCAGGAAAAGAAAATTACGGGTATGACAACAATTTTTCCTACTCTTGGTCCTCCTCCACATGGGATGTAACAAGCAACCCTAATTGAGGGAGGGCAAAGACAACACGTTATTGCTGCAAATTAAAAAATATTTATTTCAGAACTGTACAAAACACCGAGGCTCCGAACTCAGAATCTGTGTTTGGAAAACATTGACTCTGTAATGTTTGATGAAGGTGTTGGGAGTCTTCCAACTTGCTGCTTTAGAAATAGTCTTTGTGGAAACTTTTGCATAGGATGCCCATGAAGTTGAGATACCTCTCGTTGAGTGGGCTCTTACTTCCTGTGGGGGAGGCAATCCCATAAGGGAATAGGCACATTTAATTGACTCTACGATCCAAAAAGAGATGATCCTTGCTGGGGCTGCTTGACCCCTGTTTGGTTCACTAGGAAACACAAACATGTTGTCCGTCTTTCTAAAACCTTTAGTTCTTTGAACATACGTGATAATTATCTGGACCATGTCTAATTTACTCAAGTCATCCTTTTCAACCATTTCTTCCTTCGTTTGGTTCATTGATGGTAATACTGCTTCCCAGTTTGAGTGGAAAGCTAAGGACATCTTTGGAAGAAACTGTGGAGAAAGCTGCAAATACACCCCTTCCAAAGAAACAGAATAATAAAGCTCTCTAGTTGAGAGATATTGCAATTCTGATACCCTGCGGGCGGATGTAATAGGCGTCAGGAACACCTATGAACACACTTTTCATGTCAGTTTTTCTATTGAACGAACTTCTATTGGATGGACGGGACAGAGTAAAAGGGCTTTAACCTTCCTAGCGGTAGAAAAAAGTTGCTAAAAGCGGTAACCCCAAATCACACTCGGGGTAGGTAAACCTATGGGAAGGTTAGTAAATACAGCCTTACCTGATCCGCCGGTGTCCCACGTCGTCCTTCTTCCTCCGGCATCTTCTGCACCCAATGAGTCACCGGGGTAATTCCCGGTGATGTCGGTGAGTGTGTACGTTGCTGGTGGGGCAGGGCAGGAAATTCAAAAACCATTTGTATTGCATTCAATACAAAATAAATGTATTGAATGCAATACATTGGATTTA